>NW_010116110.1:0-787 GCF_000699245.1 Pterocles gutturalis
ACCCACCTCCAGACCCCCCCAGCCTCCACCCAGCCCGGGGACCCGCCGGCTTCGGGGATCTGCTGCCGGTTCCTCAGCATCACGGGGCCGGGAATTCGGGTCGGTACCTGAGGAGGTGGAAGGCGGCGGAGATGAGGAGCTCGTTGTGCAGCGCGATGCCCATGTAGCGGGGCTCGTGGAAGGCGGAGGGCACGGCGCGCGTGGCGAAGCACAGGGAGCTGCCCCACAGCAGGAACAGCAGCTCGGCTGCGGGCGAACGACAGTGTCAGAGCCTCACCTGGGCTGCGTGAGCGGTACCTGACGCTCTCCGGCATCGTTGCATTAAAAGGATGTTGGGATGCAGCTGGATGCGGATACAGACTGAAAATCTTTAAGGGCTTTTCCAGCCCTGACCATTCTACGGGCAGTTATACGTTTTGAGAGACGGATGTTTGAGCTACATTTCAGCAAATGATTCCTAAAGACATCCTCCTGGGAACACACACGATTATTTCATTGCATCGTGCTGCAGAAAATCACGGGATTCTTTGGGTTCTGTGTAATCGGTCAAACACAACTGACCCTAAGTTGTTACAACAGAGAGAATTTTTGGTTTGTTTCAGATACTTGGCATTTCCAGTCTTGGTGGATGTTTGCAGAAATGACATCACAGCGCAGCAGCGCGCTCCGGCTCTCCTCTGCACCAGCCTCTGCTGGGTTTGTGTCCGGATTTCACCCGTGGGGGTTTTTTAATGATGATGTGTGTGACTGCTTTGCTGTAAGTCCTTATGACTTTAAGATGTTAAAA
>NW_010116111.1:0-385 GCF_000699245.1 Pterocles gutturalis
GCAGGGGCGGGCGGGGAGCAGGGTGCCCAGGGAGCCACACACCATGTTGCCCCAATGCCCAGCCCTGCACCATGCCCCCAGCCTGGCTCTTGCCCCCACCCTCCCCTCTGCCTCCTGTGCCAGATCCCAGATTGACTCCTGACAAAGCCTGTTGTTAAGCTGTCAGCTCGGGCTGTAAATTGGGATCAATATTTTAAGGGGATAAAACTATTAACAGAACATTAAAATACCCACTCTCATCTGAGGTACAGAGGTGGGATTGAAGATGAGGGTACCTGGGCGACCCGCACAGCCGCCTCCTGGTCCTGCCCAAAGCCCCATGGTACTGGTGCCAGCATGGTGGGGAGGTGCCAAGCGTTGCTGTAACTGATCGCCAGTGGTGCCA
>NW_010116111.1:462-866 GCF_000699245.1 Pterocles gutturalis
ATCCCCCGGCGTGCAGCTCCAGCCACCATGCCAGTGCTTCAGTTGTGCTTTGGACCACACCAGCCAGGACCCCCACTGGAAACAGGTATAATTACACAAGATGGGGGGTGTTTCGGCTGCAGCCCCGTTACCAGTGCTGCTGGTGACACATTGCACTGACGCTGTTCAATGCTACCTGGGTCGTCCCCCAAGTCCCGCATCCCCAGGCCCACAGTGAGCCAGCACTAAGCGAACCCCGTGGCACATTCCCGCTCCACCCCAGTGCCTTCTCCATCCTCCACAGCCAGCCCAGCCCTGTGCAGCCTGGCTGAGCCGTGGGCTGGGGGCAATCCCTGCCAGCCTGGAGCGGGGAGCCAGCCTTCCCCACCTGCAGGTGATGCTCTCCCGAGCCGCTGCGCTGTGAG
>NW_010116111.1:897-2010 GCF_000699245.1 Pterocles gutturalis
AGCCTGCCGCAGCCTGGCTTATTTTGGGAGGATTAGTCCGTGATCCCCCGCTGCCCAGCCCCAGGGAGGGCAGCTCCAGGAAGCAGGTAAAGTGAATTTCAGGGAGATTAACCCTGCTCCCCAGCGGGATGGGAAATGGAGGTACATCTGCTCATCCGAATGGAAGGAACAGCCACCCCTTGGGGAGCAGATAAAAATAGGCTGACATTTACCTGTCAGCCCCGAGCAGGGCGGGTGGAGGGCACCCTGGCCAGGCCCTGCCTGCTGAGGGATGCAGGCATCTGCCTGAGTGCCAGGCACTCACTGCCCTCTGTCTTGCTCAGGCTGTAGGGACAGTGTGTGGCACGCATGCCGCTGAGGCAGGGCACACACACAGGCATTGGTGCCAGGGTGACGGGGCAGCTGGCTGTGTGCACTGGGGCTGTGGCATGCTCAGGGCTGCCTGTGCATGGAGGTGAGCAGCAAGGTGGCTGGCAGCAAGGTGGGCAGCCGTGGCGTGGGCAGGGGGTGAGCTCAGGGCAGGGCTGGTGCCCAAGCCTGAAGCCTGTTCGGGGATTCATTCTTCCCGGGGGACAGTAGTGACAAGAACAGGGAGGGCAAGGATCCCTAGCAGATGTGCCCTGTGAGGTGTGCGAGAAAGGTGAAGGAAACCCCTCTTTGCCCACCTGGGTGCCCTGCAAGGAAGGGCTGGCAGCACGCTCTGCCCTGCTCAGGAGCCGGGGGTGCCACAGCGGCTGCGCCCACCTCTCCGTCTGCCCGCAGCAGCCCTTGTCTTCAAATGCACCACAGAGCAGAGCTGAGCATCCTTCTATGATGGCATTAACATTGAGCATCCTTCTACAATGGCATTAACATTTCCTGTCAGTGCTGTCACCTCCTCCTTGACACTTGCCTCTTCACAGCCACCTCCGAGCAGCACAGGCGAGCAACCCCACAGCCAGAGAGGTCAGGATGCCTCCTCCAGCATCACTGGCTCGGCATCCCACCACTGACCAGGCACTGACCTTGCTGTGTGCCCAGCAGCTCAGGGTGCCTGCCCAAGCCGAGGCACAGCAGTCACCCACAGCCAGTCACACAGGTCCCCAGGGCTGCAATAGCCCTGCGAGCTGCTGG
>NW_010116111.1:2077-2476 GCF_000699245.1 Pterocles gutturalis
GCCGCACCCCTCCCTGCCAAGAAGCCTGTGCAGGGCTGCAGGTGGGAAGGGTTAACAGCTGTGAGCGCAGAGCCTCCCCTTCCTCCCCCTGCGCTGTGTTTTACAGGCCTGAGCTATTACCAGGAAATGTTCCCATCAGCACCATTGATCCCCTTGTTTACAGCCCTGTAATCCGTGTGGCTGTTGACTCAGGAGCAAAGAGGAGAGGAGGGAGAAGGTGGCTCCCTTTGTCCATGCCTCTGCCCTGTCTGCAACCCCGGGCACCACCTCTGCCCTGCCTGAATCCGCCTGTGATGCTGACCTGGCTCAGGCTCCAGGCTGACATGCACCCAAGCCCTGGCTTGGCACTGGGGTCTCTGCGGCCGGTGGGGAGACAATGGAGGGGGGCACAGTGGCAGG
>NW_010116111.1:2989-4110 GCF_000699245.1 Pterocles gutturalis
AAGCTGGGATGGTGCAAATCTGTGCTGAGCATCTGAGGCAAGAGTGCTTCTGCAGCATCCATCACTGGCACTTTCATGAGCTCCTGTAATTCTTACAGCCCCGATAACACTAGAGCTCAGCCACCTCCCTGTGCCAGTGCCTGTCTGGGAGAGCAGGATTGTGCCTCCCCCTGCTCCCCTAAACTGCTGCCTGCATGCAGTGCATCCCCTGGCCCCTGCTCTGCTAGGATGGGATATGCTTTGTTCCCTTCCAAAGCCTTGTAGACAGGGCTTTGCCTTCCTTCCCTCTGCAAGCCCCCAGGTGCTCAGCTCTCCTCTCCGGGAGGGATAAGGAGCCAGGCTTCCCAGGAAGGCTGCAAGTCGCAGCCTGCCTCTGCTGGCTCTGAGCCAGGCTGGGTGAGTCCCAGGGCTGGGGTCCCCGACGCATCCTTTCCTGCACCTCTCAGCCCAGCTTCACGGCACAAGCCCTGACAGAGCATCTCCCGCCCAGCTCAGCACACCCCTGCTCTGCACCATGCTTGCCGCAGCCCCGACAAACCCCAGGTCAAACCAGGCAGCCTTACAGCCTGCAAAAAACTGGCCCCTGGCAGCTTTCCCATTCCCTGGTCCCCAGTCACGGGGGCCTAGGGTCCCCTTGCCAGCACGCCCACAGTGCCAGTGCTGTGGATGCTGGCACAGGGGCCGCACCCCCCCCTGCCCCCAGGATGTCCTGCCACTGGGCACTCACCGTCTGGAAGTCGCTGCCGTTGCACTCCTCATCACCAAACATGCAGCGCACGAGCATCTCGCCCAGGTCCAGCTGATGGCCCACGCGCTCATAAAACTCCTCCAGGTTAAAAGGATGGCTCTTCTCCTCCTCGCTCATGGCCAGCTTCCCCAGCAGAGCCTCCACCTTGCTCCCTTCCACAAAAAAAAACCAGCCCCCCCCGGGAGCCCCAGCATCTCCCCCGCCCAGTAGAGGTCGTGGCCGGAGAGCCGCGAGAAGCGGGCAGGGTTGAGGTTGCAAAGCGTGACAGCAGGGAAGATCTTGTTGTGCGCCATCTCCTCCTCCAGCTGGGTGTTGTGGGGGTACTGGAGGTAAAAACCCACACACTTGGCATAGGCGTGGATGAGGAGGGCCA
>NW_010116112.1:0-2419 GCF_000699245.1 Pterocles gutturalis
ATTTATTTATTTTCCAGCCTATTGCTATGAATGGATGAAAGCCAACTTTGACCTGCTGGCTCCCTTTCTGGGGCGTGGGTAGAGGATACCCATGACTCATGGAGACCTGGGCACCAGCTTTAAGCAATTATTGCAGTAGGGACTTGTTAGACTACAATACGAAGTAATTTGGAGAAAACTATGAGAGGATTTGGGCAGCTCTTGCCCTGCAGATGTGGAACTTTGAAGCACAACTGATCGTGTGGCTGGTGGAGGGTCCCACATGGGCATCAACAAAGAAATTTGAGTTTTCACAGACAGAATCCTGTCCACCACAGCTTTCTTAAACATTTTTCAGGGGTTCATTCACAATGTTTCCTTCTCCTCCAAAATATCTTCCTAAGACTTTTCAGATATTCAGGCAAAATATTTGGGCCTCACTGAAAAGCTTTGAAAAAGTTTTTGTTTTATATATAACCTGAAATATCTTGTCAAAGCAGATATCTGCCCCTCCACCTTGTTTAGAAGGGAAATCCCAGTATTTTTGATTAAAAATATAAATTTCAACCCAAAATTTGTACTATTAGAAGTTCCCAGTATTTTGAAGATCAGCAATATGGCATAATTTTACAAGATCAGGCTTTCAGTGTTATAGTGGAATTTCGTAGCCACATATCTTTTGGCTAGTGCACAGATAGAAACACAAAATAATTTATACCAAAAGAACTTTACAGTGGACTGTAATGTCAGATGTATACCTCTCCATATTGCTATATGAAAAAAGAAGGTGACTTGCTCATATGAAATGAAAAAACTTCAATAGTGCATAGAAAGTCCTTTTCCCCCTTCCAGTCTTGTTCTCTTTTAACAGACTTTTAGGGAGATAAAAGACATAAAGTAAATCCCAAAACTTTCCAGAGAGATGTGTTGTTTTTTAGGTTTCCAGTGTCTCATTAAATTTCAAAATTAAGAATTAAATAGTTGGCTACTCTTTCACTGCTCTTTCAAGGAAATTACTTCTAAGATTATTCACATATGTCGCTTTTACTAATTTCCATGCCCAAACTTTTTGCAAACTCATTAGACTTTAGCCCTTTCACAGGTATGGAAAAAATATCACACTCAGGAATTCTTCTTAATAACATTAACTTTGTAACTCATGCAGTTTTGGGACTTAGAAAGTTTCTTCACCTGAGGTTTTTGTTTGTTATTCCAAATTTACTGCCAGAAACTTGACACTTACTCCAGAAACGTTTGTCCAAGATGGGTTCCAGAGATTAAAGACTGGGTTTACTTGAGTAATGTGAATTTAAGACTATGAACTACTTTCTCTGTTAAAATTCTTATTTGCAATTTCAGTTTATGCTCGTGGGCTTGATTTACAGCAGAAGTAATTAAAAAAAGAAATGGTTCATTAACTAATACAGAAAGAAGTATGGTGAAGAGGTTGAAAATTTCTGTAATCTTAATTTCTGTGCTAACAGACACAAATGTAATCAACATTACAGTCTTGACAACTCTGAAATTGTATCATACTGGCATGAAAATTTTGCGAAATCCAGATCAGTCCTTTGATCCAGCAATTACTGGTAATTGTGGCTTTTAATCAGGGAGATGGGAAAGCTAGCAGCAGTGTTGGGGTACAGGCACCATAGTAAGGCATTTTTGAATAGAAATGTTCATATTTAATGTGAGGTGGAGAAAAAGTAGACATGTAGAGCTTTTGGGAAATCAGTAGCGATGGAAGTGCATTTTTAAGGAATGATTCCTCCAGCCTGTTTCAGATGTTCACTTTCAGATGAGAATCATGTATTAAAGTCACGTCCTTTGGTCAAATAGGACCAGGGTCACTGAGCTGGTTGAAAATTTTTCAGCTGAATTTTCCTTTCAGAAAAATGGCAGATTTCCGTTATTAATGTTGACATGATTCTTCATATGTAGCAGATGTGAAGTAATAGAAAATAAAAATACAGTGGGAAGATGCATAATATACAGATATGTGTAGGTACAGGTGTTTATAAGTGTGATTATGTGTGCCTGTTCATATGCAGATATGCTGAAATTAAGATGAAATATTTATGGAATAGCAGAAGCCCAGCGCTGTGATTGACCTGGTGTATTGAGAGGGCAGAAGGGAAAATGGCAGTGTGGAGAAGGGATCTGTTCCCTGGAGAAATGTTGACTTTCTGTCTCTATTTGCAAGGAGATGTCCAGGCTCTGACAGCATAGGTACCCTGATTCACACAACTGCCTGAATCCCACTTCTTCCTCCAGCTTGCTGGATGATCTGATTCTAGACGTAGCAGCTTTAAAAATGGCACTGCTTTCTGTACCTTTTATGGGCCACCAGATTCGATCCACCTTCAGGACTGAATCACTCTGAGCAAGCAGTCATTTTGCTGACCTCCTTATTTTGGTTTCACCTCACCTAAAGATACTA
>NW_010116112.1:2450-2921 GCF_000699245.1 Pterocles gutturalis
CGCCAATAATGCTCCTTTGTGTCCTCGGCCGACGTCGCTCACCGTGGTGAGCGTGAGCTCAGCTCCGAGAGCTGTAGGCATGCAGTCAATTATCATCATTGCTATAAAAAAAAAAAAAAAAAAATCTCCCAGAGCGAGAGTGTTTCTCCAGCTTGCCTTCAAACAGCGGCTCAAAATCCTCTCCAGCCCTGAAAGTAAGAAAGAGTTATGTCTGGAATATTTCACTCCGTCTTTGAGAGAACAACTCTGTGTATTCCTCAGTGTGTGAGCTCTGGATGAATGGCAACAGCAGTTCAAACTGTTTATTCCTTTCTTAGCAATAATGTTTAGGTTCATGAAAGCCTTCCAAGATATATAGAATTCCTCATGCTGAGTAAGGGCTCCTTCACTTATTGCTGCTGCTACACACTATGGACCATTCTTATTATACCTCCCTCCCCATTCATACCACTATAGTTAGGGGACTCTCAA
>NW_010116113.1:0-12463 GCF_000699245.1 Pterocles gutturalis
GAACTGGGTGAAGGAGGGCCACCCCGTCACAGCGGAGGTCAGCCAGCCCGCCCCAGCCGTCTTTAAGGCCAAGCTGAACATGGCCCTGGTGAAGACCTTTGAGGAGATGATACAGAACGTGGGGTCCCTGCGGTTCCAGGTGGTGGATTCCCGCCCGGAGGGCCGGTTCCGGGGGACTGAGCTGGACCAAGGTAATGGAGGTGGGAATGCCACCTGCACCCGAGCGGGATGACTGTCAATATTAGTCTGGATGGAACAACTCCTCCCAGCCAGCAAACAGATTTCTTAATGCACAGGCACGCCTCAGCATAACTTGTTGATTTACCTTAAGGGATCCACAGTTAAGAGTTTGGATTTTCTTGTAGTTGGTTGTAAAGTTGCAGAAGGAAGTTGCAGAAGAGGTCTGCAGTCAGTTGGCTCCAGGATCTCCCATCCCACACCCTGCAGAAGTTAATCAGACAGAATGCAAACATGGGAGGTGAGAGCTCCCAGGGATTTGTTCCGAGTCCTATCTAACACTAAGAGACACGCACAAACTATCAGTATTCATACAGGCATCTCTCATCATACTGAATGCACCAGCAAAGGCCCACGTTTTAGGCAATACAGTAACCCAAGGGACATGTTCTTTCTTGCTCTGGTTCCCAGCAAATAGAGAACTTGCTTGAGCTGATCTTTGTCCTTTTGCTCTCTGCCCTTAAATCTAACAAGCTTAAGTAAGAAAAGCCTCAAACCCTTCCCGAAGGTATGGGCAGTCAGCCTCTCTCTTTTGGATGTCACAAGTAACAGGAACAAAAATTTATTTTGTTACCTCAAACACTGGACACACAAGCAATAGGGGTGGGAGAAGTCCTGTGCAGTGATGACAGCTGGTACTGCAATGTGCCTGGAATGAAATTCAAGTTGGTTGTTACAGGAAACCCTTACTGTGTAATTTAAGCCTTAGTATAACCCAGAATAAACTCTCTTCTGAAAGGGAATCACAGAAACGGTTTGAAAGGAAAGGCAGAGTTTCAGAAACAAAGTACCGAAGAGCTCCACAACAGTTGTTGGGTCTGAGTTGAGCTCCCCACTGCAGGAGCAGGTGTGCAGCAGGCTTCTGTAGTCCTGAGGCAGTGCTGCACTGCTGCCTTGCGGGTCAATTGTCATTCTCTTCTGACTGCTTTCTTACGTGTGTGCAGCTCTACAGCCATTGAGTGTGACACCGTGTCCTGAAATAAATTCCTGCACCTGAATCTCAAGAGCATTTGGCTGTAAATGGCTCTGTACACGGGGTTCGCATAAATGTCTACAGTGAGCCCCCCCAAACACACTCAACCTGTGCAAGACAATGTCGAAGGTGAGAGAGGTAACGGAACTGACAGAGGAGACTGTTGCAGGGAGAGAGGGGGAGTTAGGCTTATTGCTCATTCTGTTTCTTCACCTATTGCAGCCCATCAAAGTGAAGGTTGAGTTTTAACTTTAAGATGTGAATAAAACACTCCTCTCTGGGAGTTGGTAGGTTTTTGCGTTCTCTTTCCCAAAGTGGGAGTTGTCACCAGTGACAAATACCACAGCCCTTGACAGTGTCTTGAAAACAGATTTTTCCTTGGAAATGAGTCAGCATGGAACAGTTTATTTGTGGTGGTCCAGTTTTGCTTTCCACAGCAGATCCAGCAGGATAAGCACTCCAGCTGCAGCTGCTTGTTCCACAGGAGCTTGACAGCCTTCTGAACCAGGCTAGCCAGTAGCTGTGCTACAGCCAGCAGTGGGTAAAAAGCAGTGCTTACACCTGAAAGAGCAATTTAAAATCAATGCTGATAAATTACAGGGGTCATCCGATCAGGGAGGAGACACATTGCCTGCAATTTAGAGAAGAAGAATGGTCTTGAGGTTAAGGAAATTGCTGCATTCTCAGGTGATTTCTGTTTAATTATTGCCTCAGCTCTTGACTTCCTAATTAAGTCAATTAATCTCTCCAGTTCCATGAACTCCACCTCTAAAAGAGGCTAATTTCAGCTGACTCTTTTGCCTCTTTAGTTTTTCAGTTCCTTGCGGTAAGAATTAGTTGGCCCTGTTTTATTTTTATGCAGCAGCTACCTTGATGGGTTTTAGACATCTGTAACATTTAAGATAAGCCATAATACACAGCTAATTTTTAGTTGCTGGGAGAGGTTTACCCAGGTTGCCCAGGTAGAGAAAGCCACGTCTTATAGATGTTAAATACATGTGTTGTTTTGGATGAAAAGTCTTGGATGTTCATCCATGGTGTGCAGCATAAGCCCGTGAGATGTGCAGCACTGAGTGGTTAAAGGTGTCCCCCCACAGTGCTGTGTTTCTGGAGGAACTAGCCACTCAGGCCTGCTCGCTAGCTGTGATTCAGCAATGGCCCAGCCAGGTTCTGCAAGGGTCTGCTTACGCCAGTGCTGTAGGGTGCAGGTCTATGGAACCAGCCAGAACTCGGGCAATCCAGAGGCAGATGATAAATATAATTACATGATGGTTACCAGTGCTGACTCTCTGAGTATTGGGCACTGCAAACTGGGCAACAAGAATTATAGCTGAACAAATGCATACAGAAAAGCTGCAAATTTCTGAATTCTTGTGCAGACAGCTGAGAAAAGAGGAAAGTTGCCAGACAAGAAATCCATTGTCTAAAAAAGAAAGTAAACCCAAAGTAATTTAATGAGCTTCCAACTATTTTTCTTCTCATTCTCAGCCCTTGGGTAGTCCTTGTCTCCCTTGTGCACACATAGCTCTTAAGGTTTTGCCCATTTTCCTAGCTCTCAGTCCTCCCTGCCCTAAAAATAAAGCTTTTGCTCAGCTTGACTGTTCAATGGCAGTGGGAGCAAGAATGAAATTTTGCTGCTTCTTCCCCCTCTTCTCCAAGTGGAGTTGGCAGCTGGGAGTGGACTGGCTCTATTTTGACCATGAAGTAATACTCAAGGCACAACATAGAGAGTGAGAGACTTCATTAAAGTATTTTTCAACCCACAGGAACCTACAGTCCAAAACTGTCCTTTCTTATGATGAGGCTGACAAACAACAGCTGCTAGAATTAGCATAGTGGCCCTGCTGGTTCTTAGAGTTGACTCTTCTGGCTGTATACACATACAGTATTCTGACGTTGGTAGCAAAGGCCTATTGATCTGACTGTGAGGATGTCTCCGGGATCTAGCCAGGGCCAAGCTTGAGGTATTCAATCCAGTGAATTCACGGTAGGTTAGGTGAGATCACTAATGCTCCCTTCCAAGGCATACAATTTGAATGAAAGAGAGCAATTAAAAAGGAAAAAACAGAGGAGGCATTTTGAAAGGAACAGCTATCTGCAACCAGCCAGTTCCAAGACCACAGGGAGTTAAATGTGGACAAGGCACATCTTTTATCTTTTTGATATTAAGAAATTCCATCTGTAACTTCCATCGCAAAGGGAAAGGCTAGAGAGAAGGGGCTGTAGTCTTAGCTAGATAAACAGCCAACAAAAAACCTATGTGTTTAAGCAGACAACCTTAACAGATGTGGAAAAGGGGATTAAGCAGTGAAGAAGATAACATATTACAGGTTACAAATTGTGAGGTAGGTTTGCCAGAAGCCAAGCTGAGTGAGACTTGGCAAAAGGAATTAAAACAAACAACAAAAACTGCTGGAGCAAAGTGAATAAAAAGAGAACGAGGAGAGAAAGAGTAAATAGGGTTGCTTGCAGTTAGCAGGGGTTCCAGATGAAAGGTTATTTGTGTACAATTTGTGTACAGCCTCAGAATTATACTGAGACTGTGCTACCATTTTTTTTTTCTCCTGAGGATAAGTCTGCAGAGTAGAGGGAGGGCTAGCAGGAAGAAGGGGAAAGAAGTGGAAATCGTAATTTCTAAAGAGGGATCATAACCAAAAGATATCCATGTGCTCAATTCTGTGAGGCAGGCCATCTCCATCCCAAATTTGTGTCAAAAATCAGTCATGTGACATTGCAACTCCATAAGGTGAGAATTTCATAAATTTAATCAGAGCATGGTTCTTTAGGACAGAAACACTAACAAAGTTTGTATTTGTATTTAGGATAGGAGGTACAGCACAACCTAGGCAGCTGTTGATCTATTATCATAACATGGATAGACTGAAAGGCTTTCAAAAAACTCTTCAACAAAAAATATTTTAAATGAAGGCACAATTGAATAAAATACCTTGGTGAACTTGCACTGTAGTTAAGGACTCTGTTTCCTTGCCAACATAATTGATTTGCCAGATAAGAGAAATGGGAACATGCGTGCCTGGAAGTTATGTCTGATCTTTTATTCCAGCCATTGGAAGCACCTACGAGGTAGACTTGTTCTGTTTGGACTTCATTAATATTTTGGACATAATATTAGAGGGGCAATTATTAGTTCAATGTGAGAAGAGGGCAAATAGCACCAGCACTGTCAGATTCCCAAAAACTGACAGAAAGGGAGACAAGAATAGCTTGTGCTGAAAGCAAATCTGTGCAGCTGGAAGTTTCTAACATGGTCCCATCATTATGCTTCTATGTTTTATTTCATGTTTTTCTAATCATTGAGGCACTGAAAAGAGGGAGTTGCTACTGAAATGTGATTCAACGCAGCTTTGGGAAGGTTTAAATGGTCACATGGGGAGTATTATGTGAGGTACCACCTGCAGTGATAGAAGTGACAGGAAGTATAATGCTACAGAGAGCAAGGTTGGATGCTTAGTAGCCAGAAACGCTTAATTGCTTGTGTTTCTTTTACAAGCTAAAGACCCGCATTTGGAAGCAATAGAAGAGGATAAGACTTGGATGCATTAGTTGGGTGCAAGAACCTCAGATGTGATTTGGCCTTTACAACAGCAATTATTAACTTCCTTGTCTGCCAGATGAGATGCTAGGAAGTGCTACTTCCTTATCCAGAGCCTGGTGGTCACCTAGAACTGTTTCTGGGGTGGCCGCGGCAGTGAAAAGTGTTTCTAATGAGCTCTTGCTGGGTTTAGGCTAAGGGCATGAAGCTGTTGGGAGTGATGAGTGCTCACCATCAGTATGTTGGAGCAATAGCAGAAAGGGAGAAAAACTATTTCAGCCACAGGGCAATGTGAGCTCAAGGATAAATGGTGTGTGGACTGACTGTGACAAACTTAACATTGGAAAATGAATATTCCTCCTCACATGAGCAAGGAGGTGCTTCAGCGGGAAGTTTTGTGACAAGAATCCAAACTGTTTCTGAGATGGATGTTTTTATGAGGAGCCTATAAAGTGATCACTGTAGTGGCTGGCAGCCAGGCTCTGTAATCTTAGGGTTCCTTCCTGGAGTCTTGAAGGGTGGCTGTGTGAATCTGGCATGGAGTATGCTCTGTGTCATATGAGGAAGGAGCAGATGTATCCTCTCCCCTGTTCAGATCCCAGCTGCGTCCGGCCCTGCCATCCAGTCCTGTGAGTCTCTGCTCTTGTCCTAGAAGAAAGAGCTGATAAAACTTCCTCAATTGCTCAAGAGCACTTCTTAGGCAGTCCAAGGGATTGTGGTTGTGCAATGTCAGCTCTTTCTTTCAGCTGAACACCCACGTCCGTGCATAAATGCAGTTTCTACAGAATTACCCATCTTTCACTCATAGAGTGCAAGCGGTGGTCTCTGACTCCAACAAACTTTTGAATCTCTGCAGCGAGGAAGTCTTCCTATAGATAAAAGTTAAAAATGCTCTAAAATTAGACTTTTTTTCAGATCTGATCAGTTCCTAGCTGAATCATAGAATCATAGAATGGCTAGGGTTGGGAAGGACCTTAAAGATCATTGAGTTCCAACAGGCCTACCATGGGAAGCGGACACCCTCCACTAGACCAGGTTGCTCAAAGCCTCATCCAGCCTGGCCTTGAACACCTCCAGGGATGAAGACTTGTTTAAGGGTGGCGACTATATGTCACAGCAGTCTCCAGTAAGAGAGGGGTACAAACCTACCTATTTTAAGATGTGTGAACAGGCTAGAAAAGCAATCATGACCATGGGGCCTGGGAAGCCCAAGAACTGAATTGGTGTCCCAGAAAGCTTCTTTGAGCAAGAGCTGGCCCTTCTAGTTCAGCCCTCAGGACTTCTTGATCTCAGTACACTTCCCACAGCCCTAGGATGGCATGAGAGCATTGTTCTGCAGCTCTCAAACTTGTCTGTGTTGAGGTGATCACCAGCACTGCACCAGCAGAGACTTGCAGGAATCCCTTGACAAATGACAGGGTCAGGACCATTCAGTCTATGGGAAAGCAGTAGCCTCACCCAGGCATGTAACTCTCTATTAAGAAGCTTTGCAGTCTGAAAACTACAAACAAGGTTTTCTCACAGTCATTTTTTGTATTATTTTTATTTCCCCTCTGTCATACAGACACTATATTAATGAGTATAGGATTTACAATTCTCTGTACTGAAGTGATGAGCTGTTGTTTTCTGGAAGTGAAAAAAATGTGGTGAAAGCATCAGTCCAAAGCACTGCCTTTTTTTTTTTTTTTTTTTTTACTGAAAATAATAATGTTAGTCTCTCCAGAAGTCATCAGTTTTTCTGCTGACTTGTCCCGGTAATGCTAAACACTTCTGAGGGATGGATGAGGTGACTAGTAGACAACAGTGCCAGATTTCTATGTTACTCAGAGAGGATGAATCGAGAGACAAAGAAGGTCCATCTGGAACAGAAGGAGATTTTGTGAAGCTGACTCAGGGCAGCTTTGGTTGTCTTTAGGCTCTCACACTCTGTCCAGCAGAGCAAAAATCCCCTCCTCAGTACCCCACCAAAACCCTGCTTTCCCCTTATGGCATATCTCATCATGTCTTGACATCACTCTGCATGAGTGATGAGACTGCAGTGTCTTTATGATGTGTGATGTCAATCTCTGGCTCAGTATACTTTAATCATTTGACTATGACAAAGGTTCCCTGCCCCAATCTCTCTTGTCTCCTAAGATCAGTTACCCTGATGACTTAGGCAAGTGGAAAGCTGTCAGTGAAACAGATTACTATTTGTGGGACTTCCGGGGCTGTCTCATTAGAAGCTCAAACCTAGCAAGGAACCATTCCCTGAAATGCATTTTCAACATAATATGTAATGTTTCCTGCTCCAATGAGGCTTGATCCAAAGCTTCTCAAATTCAGTGAAAGAGCTTCCATGGAGTGTAATGGACTTTGATTAAGCCTATTGTGACAGAGGTTGAATTTCAAGGGCATGATGAAAATTTTATCCATCTTATTTTTATATCTGCTTCTCTGTCTAAAGACCTTGTTCTTGAGATGCAGCTTTCAACTTGCCTGAAGTGGTCAGTTGTACCAGTAGAAAAACAGAACCCATGCTGATTTCATCCATGGAGTGGATAAAAAAAGATACAAAATCTATTTTCTCACTTATCTGACCCCCTTCCCCTGGGATAGCTGCCTCAGCAGTAGTGTGGTTGACTTTAAGATTGCTTTTCTGAAATATGATTTTAAAGTGACACAGGAATAAACTGTGATCAGATAACTACTTTCACAAATTCCACATACAAGCCACAGTTCCTGCTTCTGAAAGCTGTGTTGGTACACACTGCTGGCATACTTGGGGAAGGTCAGAAATGCACTGCTGCATTTCTCTTTACAGAGATCCCCTTAATGCCTTTGTTAGGATCTGTTCTGTTCTTTGGTTCTTGTCACATCTAGGGCTTCTTCAGATTCCTACCTCTCACTGGTTTTGGGAAGGAAGCTGGTTTTTGTCTGGAAGCTTTGACTTCAGCAGAGTTGAATAATCTTTGTCCTCTTTTTAGCCCCATACTGCTTTGCATCTTCATCATCACCTGAAGCAAATGATCCAAATCTCTTGGAGAGAGTGGGAGTATCTGCAGTGATGTCTCTTTGATGTCTCTTTTGTAGGTGTCTTTCATCACCTACATTAGTGTCTCCCTGCTCATGTTTCCTTTTCTTGTTGACTCTTGCAGGGCTGGAATCTGGTCACATCCCTGGGGCTGTGAACATACCCTTCCGCTCATTCCTAACAGAAACTGGCCATGAGAAGAGTATTGAGGAGATCCAAGAAATATTCCGTGAGAAGAAGGTGGATCTCTCAAAGCCACTGACGGCCACATGCCGCAAAGGTGTCACGGCATGTCACATTGCCTTGGCAGCCTACCTGTGTGGCAAGCGTGATGTGGCTGTTTACGATGGTTCCTGGTCAGAGTGGTTCCACCGTGCCCCAGCTCGCTACAAGGTCTCTGAGTTGAAGCGCAACAAGGCCTAGAGGGAGAGCTGTGTCTTGGGCAATGACATCTAGCGGCTGTCTCCAGCCCAGGGTACAGTGAAAGGGAGGAGGTGAATGTAAAGAAAAAACATGCTGACATATATATTTTGACAGTTTTTCTAAGAATGATCAGTGGATTTCTATCAATCTTTTGAGTCTCACAATGAATAAAATATACTTCTGAGATGACCCATCTGTGATTATTTCTAATTCTTCTCTGTTGGTATGTGACTTGCTTTTGCCTGGTGGGAAAAGCAGCTTTGCAACATGAAGGAGAGTTGCACTCTTCCCTGGAGACTTGCAGAAATTCCTGTGGCCAGGTGAGACTCAGGTCCATGGTGGAGCAGAATGGATGAAAAGTCTGGGGTTAAAAATAGCACTGGGTGCTGGACACAGGAGGGCCAAGCTGTGGTTCTGTCTTTGAGTCAATGTAAGACCTTTTGCCAGCCCACCATCTCCCCTTTTCTAATGTGGAAAATGGGGGCACCTTCCTCTTCCTCTCTGATGGTGGGGTGTCGCAGTTTGACGTGGATCACAGCCAAACACCATTCAGCCACTCACTCACCCTCCCAAGGTTGGGGCGAGAATTAAAGGGGTAAAGGGAAAAGAGGCTTGTGGCTTGAGATAAGAACAATTTAATAAAAAAACTGCAACAAAACTGAAAATAATAATGATAATATGTACACATGAGTGATACACACTGCAGCTGCTCACCACCCAATGAGTAAGGCTCAGCCCATTCCCAGATAGTGATCTCGGAGCAGAGTCCCAAAACTGCAATCCTGGAAAAGAGAGAAGAGCCTGAGTGTCTGAGAGAGCAAGAGCCAGCCAAGAGAGCAAGAGATGACACCGAGAGGGATGACCCAGAGAGAAAGGGGAGAACTTCCACACAGAGCCTCATCTATACACTGGTCATGACGTGCATGATATAAAATAGACTATTGGCCAATTTGGGTCTCAGTCCTAAACCTAAGATCAAATCCCAGGCTAGTAATTGGAGCTGTGCTCCCTCCCAGCTTCTCCTCCACCTGCAGACACTGGCACAGCAGAGAAGCTGAAAAGTCCTTGATTGTCCTGGCAGCAACTATAAACACCAGTATGTTATCAGCTGCCTCCTCAGCACAAATACAGAACATAGCCTCACATCAGCCACTGTGAAGAAAGATAACTGTGTCCTAGCCGAAACCAGGACAGGGTGTCAGTGAGCTCATGTGAAGCGTTTGGAGGTGCTGGAAGATCCAGTTCTGATTAAATACAGCCTTGTTGATTATCATGACTGTGTTATGAAAGTCTATCAAAAATCCTGTGTAGGTGATGAGAACTTCTGGGCACAGGTGTTTCATGAGACATGAGCCTTTTACTTTCCTCCTTGTTTTTTCAGTCAGCAACGGTGACCCTGATCTCTGCTGTGTTTCTTCTGGTTCCCATGGGGACCACAGCTCATAGACAGAGGGAGGGTTGTTTCCTAGCAACTGTCTCTGCTCTTCAGCCTTCATCCCACCTCCCCACCTGGACATCAGCAGGACCTGCCTGCCTGTAGGAATCACTGTGCCACCGCATCAGGGATCATGGAACAAGTGAGAGAGGTACTTATAGAAGAGTCTTTCCCTCTTGCTAAATCCTGGATTTATTTTTTTTTTTTAATCCAGTGTCATTTTGACACCCATGGGGCTTCTCAGGTCTGGAAAGTCACTGAAATTTTCCCATATTTTTGGAGGCCCAGACAGATGTGGAAGGCATATGAGGCCATTCTTGACCACATCTGGTGGCTGGTGAGAATGGCAAACCAATTCCTACACCTGTCTGAAGAGGTTAATTATCTGCCTGGGAAAGACAGTTCCCTTTCTCCTCCATGGCTGAATGTCAAGAAACTCAAGAGTGTTAGGCTCTGATAAACATCGGGTTTTTTGGGTTTCTTTAATTCAGAAAGAAAGATCAAGTTTAATCATTTTTAGCTCTTTGAGCAAGACATGTCTTTTCTGGTATGCCATCTGTTGTCCCTCGCAGAATTGGCTTAGCAAAGGAATAAGCAGGTATAGGTCTGTGGCTTCTGTTACCCAGGAGGATGGTAAAATGGCCTTAAAGTCCTTCTTGGCATCAAGACTTAGGAGTCCGAGTGGTGCTTTGACTTTGGACCTTCAGGCTCAGAAGTAAAATGAACAACAAGCAGTAACAATAACATCGTATACCGTTACAAACTAAAAATTAGGAACAGTTGCAGACTTCAGTGTCATTTTGTCCAGGAGGAACTGGGGAAATTAAAGTTATCGATGCATGGGGTTTGGGAAGTGAGAGCATTGCCTCGTTACACAAAAGTTCTGCTTTGTTGGAAGAAATGGGAAAGGAGGAATTTCTACAACAGACTGAAAAGTTCTTGCCACTGAATATAGTAATAATAACAGACATGTTTTTGTTTTAAGTAGGAGGTGGGAGTTAACACAGGAGTTTATTTAGCAACACAGATTCCTACACTTTGGTCATGTATAAATGTTTGGGTCTTCTTTAAACAGAATGAAAAGCAATACAGAAAAGCAGATCCTGCCCCGTGGGCCGGGACTGGTTTCCTCTCTTCATCTATTGTGGCCCTGTTCTTTTTATGGGAGAGGTTCTGTCTCTTAGTACATGTGTAGAGCACACAACACTGACTCCTGGAGTCTGACTGATACAGTAGCTTCAGCTTCAGTATCCCAGTATTGTACCAGACATGCTGCTACGAAGTACTGGCAGAGCGTAAAACACAAGCTGCTGGTTCAAGGCAGCCGTGGTAAGTTAACTTTGAAGCAGAGGGCTTCCGGCCCCATCAGCTGGTGTCTTCATTCCAATAACTAGCCTCAAGAGCAGAAGGTAAGCAGATATGTCATGCCATGAGCTAATTTGACAAATGCAAACATATATCCCTACGTGATCCAGATCCCATTTGTACTGCTGCTTGTGACAGCAGGCTCACCATTATCATATTCACCACCGTGGGCCGTGGCTTCAGTTGTAACCCATCACAGGTCTCACCTGGGCTAAGCATGTAGGTCACACTGGGATAAGGAACACAGACCATCAGCAGGACGTGACTGAGGGTTACACAGACATTTCCTCTGCAAGAAAGACATGAGCTTTCTTCTAGGGCAAGAGGCAGTTGGCAAAGGCTGGGTGTTGGATCAGTCACATCAGCAGGGCTAGCAAAGCAAAACAGGATAGTTTGTGTCAGAATCAGGGATGAAACCCTGTCTCCAGCCTGTCTCTCTTCATTTGCATAGCCAGCATTTCACAGGCATTTTATGTTTATCACTTCCTCTCCCCACTTTTTCTGGCCTCACTTTAATGCACCAAAGGAAAGAGCTGTTGTAATTGCACAGCACATGACAAGTTTGACATCTTTAAGTGCTTCAGAATAAAAAAAAAAAAAAACATTTTCACTGAGGGTTTTTTTTTTTGCATTTTGGCCTGTGTCTGCACCACCACCTGTGAAAACTCTTGCAGCTCTGTATTCCCCAGAGGCAGTGGTTGGCCATGTCCTAGGCAGGCTGTCCCATGTGAGCTGTTAAGGTGAAATCCTGCAGGATTTCTGTGCTTTTTTAACCTGAAAGGTTCATGGATTGTTAGACCAACCATGTAGGCAGGCAGGGACAGCTCTGTCTTGATCTGGGAAGGCGTATAATACATTTGTGTGAGAGTAATTTATGTCATCTAAAGATGAGCAGGACCACTGTCCCCTTCCTTCCCATTTCTAGGCCTGACACAGACTTTATTTCTCTTCACAGCAGGTGCTAGAGGTTCCAGCTTCCACTACACCTGAAGTGACAGAAAGTGACCCTGTGCTAGCCAACAGTACTTCAGGTAAGCAAGATGGCAGAAAAGCTGTCCCTCCTTCAGAGCTTGCTTTGCAGTGCAGCTTGTGAGGCTGTATGTCATTCCCTCCCTCCCTTCATGTACCTCTGTGAGTGAAAACTACTCGGACAGGGATCCCACATGCCATGGGCTGGTGGGTTAAAATCTCCCTGCCCCAAGGGTGTCTTTCTCCACTGGTGGACTTGTCTCACTACCTCCCTGCACAAGCACAATAAGTCACTGATGTGCCACAAACGTATCAACAAATAGCAATGAGCCACAGAGACTCTAAGTACTTGTTCATGAGAGGGAGTGATCATGAGTTAGAGAAAACACAGACCTTTGGGTGCGTATTTGACCACAAGATTTTTACTTCCACACTTCTGTGCATGTTCATCTCTCAAGAACATTTAAGACTCCTCAGGAACCTTCACCTGGTTCA
>NW_010116113.1:12509-27531 GCF_000699245.1 Pterocles gutturalis
TTCCCTCGTACAGACCTTTGATAATTCTTTTATTGTCTGACAATGACACAATGACATGTCCAGTTGTTTCCAGCTCCATTTACAGTACCACCTGTCAACAAAACTGTATCAAATTAATTGAGCTATTATTTTTGTCTTTAAGTTGAACCTGAAGAAGGGAAAAAGGAGCATCTTCCAGAAGGCTTATGTCCCAGCAGAGACAGAACAGCCCAAATGAGTTCCAGGAGGGCCTCCTGGAAGATCTCCAAGGGCCCAGTGGCTCAGGAAACAGCAAAGAATTCCACATCTGTTAAATCCAAGGCATCTCCTTCTGCAGAGTGTGCTCAGACTGAAAAACAGAGCAAACAGAGTCTCCAAGCCAAAACTCCCCCCATGCAGAGTCTTCATTCAAGAAGACCTGAAGAGGAAAGAGAAGATACTTCTGCCATCAAAGACCCAACAGTGGGGCACGAGGCAAGCAGGAGAACCAGCACTGACTGCCCATCTGCAATGTCCAGGCAGAGGGAGGCAGACGACACCAAATCCATCTCAAGTGCCAAAGAACCAGTAGCATGCCAGCACCAAACACCGAGGTCTAGAAGGCCTGGATCTTCCCAGAAGACCATCAAAGCCAGCTACGAAAAAGCCAAGGAGACTTGCAGGAGCTTAAGTGCCAAAGAATCCTTAGGATCATTAGAGCCAGATGTGAAAGCAAAATGGAAGCTCTTTCTGGAGAAGAGAAACAGCTTGACCCTTGCTAACAGCAAAAGTAAATCTGCCAGGGCAGATCAACTTACCAGCAGTGAAGAGGTATTGGAGGAGGCTGTTTCATGTATCCTTTGTGGCAGGTTGAAGGCTGTTTTTATGGTGTAGCAGGGGGCTGAGTGGGCAGGATATTAGCAGTATATTAGCAGTTTCTAGAAGGCACATAGAGGGATGGATTTGGGCTTCACCGTACAGCGCAGTGACACATTCTATAGACAGCCTTTCCCATGTCTTTTAAAAATTTTTTTCCATCCCCCTTTCATTGATAAGGTTCCTGTAGCTAGGCGGAGTCCCAGCTGAGGAAGGCAGAACAATGTGGTATCAGGACCCCGTCCAGGGCCCAACACCAGCATCCTTTTCCAATTTCCCCCCCTCTTTACCAGTCCTAGTTGTCCCATGCAATTACAATGCCTACAGAAGCTGCTGAGGGAGACTTAAGGACAGACCCTGGTCCCAGGGATTAGTCATAGCTCAAAGACCTATGGAAAAGTGGAAATGCCAGGAGTTTGCTGCAGTTAGGGAACATGGACTGACAGAGGTTTCTTCTTGTTCGTGTTTTCAGGAACGGCGAGCTCTGTGCGAGACAGCATTAATTATGGGACAGAAAAGACTCGGTGACGGTACTAAAATGCTAAAAACCTCCTTGAACTCTGCATCTCTTTCTGATTACAACCAGCTGGGTTTTAACCTGAGGTCAAATATCTTCCAAGGTGAGGGGACACACATACCTATGCCTGACCTTCAAAGCTGTTTCCATCTACACTTTGCCTGGACTCAGGGCAGCCACACTGCTTTGGGCAGAGATCTGACTGTGGGTGACCTTCACTTTCCCCTCTTATTCCTTCTATCCACAGACACTGCTTTTCCAGGCTGTAGTGCTTGAGGAAATTCATTCTAGAACCTCCATTTTGACATATTCTATCCCTTTCTTTTTTCTTCTTTCAATCTTTTTTTTCCCAAGGTGTGAAAAATGAAGGTGTATCATGACCCCTGCCCCTCCATGTTCAGAGCTGTCCAAATGGCCACCATTTGCTATTCAGTGTCCCCTGTCATCTCCAGTCTGAACTTACCTCCAGTTCCAATACTGACATTATTTCTCTTCAAGACCTTTAGAGATGTAGGGCTCTGAAATGTCTTCCCCAAACCTCTGCTTCCATGGTCCCCAGGGATCCTCCGTATAAACAAACATTTGGAACTAAGCATTCATCCCATTCTTGTTACCATCATGTCCAAGAAACTCTGAAATAATTGTCTCTGACTCCAGTTTCTCATGTACCAGCATGAGACATTCCTTTTCCTTGTACAGTACGTTCCATGCCAAGACCTTGCTGGGTATTGAAGACTGCATTGTCCTGGGTTTGTGCAGTCACACAGAAAGGAAGGACATCTTTCCCCAGGGAGCTCAAAATGAATATTATCAAGGAAAGGGTACAATAAAAAGGAAGATGAAGAGGAAAGGATGAGAGATTAAAATAAAGCCCCCTCAAATGGTTGAAAGTCAAGAGGGGATAAAAAGAGATGTCACAGTTGGGAACTATTTGTAAGTATGGTGGCAGAAAAGGAGCTCAAGAGGGCCTGGAGTGGTAAAATGGTGCTTTTTGTGGAGCTGTGCTGCTGAATAGGGAGTTACTCATGTGAATTCAAGGAGATAAGTGGGCACTTGAATAAAGAAAGGGCACTGGGATACAAATAAAGACCATGCCTTACAGCACCCTCTGTGGTGTCTCATACTTGAGGATGAAAAGCAGATAAATTGGCAAACACAGGCTCCCTCCTGGGTGATAATGAAGCTGTTATTCAGCACCTAGCCACACACCTAATCAAAGGTGTTGCAGTCAACATATGCCTTTTCTTGAGCCCTTGAAACTGCTGGTGTTGTTCCCCTGCTTCAATTCCAGGACTGCAGTAGGGTGATTTCTGTGTACAGTTCCTTATTTGGTGTTCCTTGCAGGTGGCCCACTGGAGACCCGGAGCTTGATGAAAGATTCCTACACCCCTGATATAATTCAGAAGGCAGTCCGGGATCCCAAGACTTGGCATGGAAGAAGGACTGATGAGCTAGGTATGGCTTCTGCCAGGAAAAATACATTGCTGAATTCCTGAGATGGGTGCTGCTTCTGCTGAGGACAGTTGGATGGGTTTGGGCAGGGGTGTTGGGAGGCCTAGAAATTGTCATTTTCACAAGAGAGGAGCTCTACAGCTAGAAAAATCCTTGAGGAATAATAGCATTAGAAGGGAGGCTGTAACTGAACTATAATTTGCCTTCTTTACAGGGAAATGGCATCAGAAAAATGCCCTAAATCTTAACCTGCAGAAAGCATTGGAAGACAAATACGGGAAGAAAAAAGGCAAGCCTTAGAAGATGAAGGTTGAGGGATCTTTTTCTCAGCCATCTAATAAACCTTCCTAAGCTTGGACCCATTGTTTGCTACAGATTTGTTGCTGGTGCTCTCTTCCCCTCTCAGTTACAATGTCTTGGGGGAGAGCAATTCAAGATAAATCTGAATGTGAATACAAAAAAATCATGTCATTAGTCACTGGTGAGGTGGGTCTGATTAGCATGTAAGGCACACACACTTGGCGGAGAGATCTGGTGGTGAGAGGAGGCCGTATAAAAATTCATCTGCTCAGCACATAACGTGGAGCAGGACCTGTGAGTGGTGTAAGAGGGCGATAGTGGAGGGGGTTGCTTGTGCATGTGCATGTGTGTGCATGTGCAAAATCATGTTTGCCAGAAGATTCGTGATACTTCGACAGCTGCCCCAGGAGTCCTGAGAGAAGTACAGAGGATTCACTGGGAATGAACCAGGGTTGCCCAAGGACCTGAATGCTGCCTACCTCTCCCCACACTGAAGGCTGTGAAACTCCCATGCAGGGAAGCTTCAGAGCTGTAGGTACATAGCAGCTAGACAAACCAAGCAAAGAACCAACTCCCCATTGGTGCTTCCAAGGTGAATTCAGGCTCTCTTGCCAGAAAGGCATGAAACTGTGTCCACTCAATAACCTGGGCACAACTCCGTATGATTGGCACCAGATGCCTACATGGCGTAGAAAAGGAGGGTTCTCTGCCCGCCACTCTGGTTTTGTTATGTGTGTTTTCCATGTGGTTATATCTGCCACATGAACGATTTCACGGAAAGCTCTTACCCTTCCAGGGAGCAGCAGTAGGGTGCAAAACCAAACAGAAGCTCACCTGAGAAGAAGGAGGCGTCAGGATATTCACTAAAGCCCACACTATTTGCAGGCCAAGCCAATGCAAAAAAACCCCATCTTAGCCCACTTAAAGGGAACAGGAAAGCTGCCAGAAGCCCCAGAACTTCTCTAGTCTACACATCACCCCGCAGTGTGAATGGACCCTTACTGCAGCTCTCACAGGCCGTGCTCTCCCCATCAGCCCTTTCCCTAACTCCAGTGTCTCTCAGAGGGGAGCACGTGTCCACCATACAGTCTGCATAATCTGAAGTTCAGAGAGTGTATCTGGATCATAACCAATGACCACCCAACAGCTTGAATGATGCAGGACAGGCAGGGTCTTTGGGGCTTCCTGGTGTGTTTTTCTCAGTATTTAAGGGCTGCTATTGCAGGATCCTGCCTTCCAGCTCTGAAGTGTAGCGGTTTGATACAGCAATCATAAAGTACTGGCTGGGAATAGCGATGCCCTGATCTTTCCCGTTTTGTTCTGTTTTACAAGATCGATGCTGGTTTGGGGCAGAATTAGGATTGTTACCTCATTTGCTGGGGATTAGATAACAATATGCTGACTTCATAAAAGTAGTGAAGGGGGTTAAAATGTAATTAATGATAATCAAGTGATAATCATTTTCTACCAGCAATAATTAACCATTTGGAATTCAGATGTTTCCAGGCATGTGTTCAAGTGTTTCAAATTAAGGAGACTGGCCAAATGGCAGCTTGTAGAAGCCTCCCTGTGGGTTTTTCTCGTACATCAGTACCAAGTGGCTCGTGTCTGAGCACACACCACTTTAGCTTCAGCTAAACAGCGCAGCTCTGTAGGAACACCGTGTTCTCTGTGTTGCATCCAGCACTGATGACCAACATGACTCCAGGTACGTAATAAATGCTGTCCTCTGAGACTGCAGCAGGTCCTAATCCAGAAAACATGGAGCTGAACAGAAATCTACTGACATTGTTAGGAGTACTGGAAGCAGGCAGTTTGGGGTACAGTTACCTAATACACACACAAGACATAACGTGGGCTGAACCAGCATACAGATTTACAGATCTATTTCTAATATCTATCAGGTATATCTATTAAATATACCTATTAGTTAGTACCTATTAGAAATAGACATGAGGGCAGGCAGACACAGACAGCAGAATTATGTTACAGCTTGGAGCAAATGCCCTTTGCTACCCACAAAAGCTGATGAGGAGACTAGATGAGAAGGGAAACAGACTGAAAGGTCTTATTGGTACACCACTACACTCTGACACAAACTGTGTTGTTTGCCTCATGCAGTGAAGAGAAGTCACTTTGTACACTTTTTAAAAATCAAAATGTTTATAAATGCTTACTTAAATAGTACAAAATAGTTGGTATTGTACAATGCACTCAAATGGGTGACAGCTGTACGATGCCAAATGAACATACATGTGGCAATCCCCCTTGGTCTTCTTTGACAAATGCTACAGCTCAGCCAGGGGCAAACGCTTTCTGATGGGTGACACACTGAAAGCTGCAGAGATAACTGAGATGATAGCTTTCAATGAGACAGCGCAGCTACTGGGAGCAATCAATACCTGAAGTTTCTGAGTGCTGAACAGACTAATCTAGCCGGAACCTTGGGAAGGAGCATTATCCTGTGTGGCATTCTGTGTTGACTGGAGTGCTTTGGGTACCCCAATATGCGTATTTAAAGCCAGCTTTGAAATCTCTAAGTAGCACATCAGATGCAGTTAGACAAGAACAGTGCTCCCTGCAGCTGAAATCTAGCTTCTGCCCATTCCTCTGCTCTCAGCCGTTCATTCTTTCTTGCTTGTCTGTGCTGGTGCTGACACTTAACTGCCCACACTCTGAATGGACCCAACTTGATAAACTATCAGAAAATCAATACAGAAGAAAAAAGCAAAGTTAACAGGTTGGCAAATTAAAATTTTCTAAACAAAGGACCTTGTTTCAGGCCAGGGAATGAGTGATGAGGTATGCAGATGCTGGGGGAGAGGAGTGGAAACGGAGGGGAGGGGGAAATGGCTTTTCACTGCCGTTTTATGCAGTGAGAAATGAGGTCTCCACTATCTTGTCCCACTGAATTTTGCAACATCGGTAGCCTGTATTTAAGTGATTTTACAAGGTCTGGTCGTTGGGTGGCAGCTCTGAGCCACTGTTTCAATCTGGCAGGGCAGGCGTTGGGAAAAAGTTCTTCTCTGGTTTAGCTAAACCATTTGCCAAAACAGCTATTAAGAATGGTTTCAGTCACCTATAAACAGTTAATATACTTGAAAAATAGAAGATCATACCATAGCAATTTGAAATAGAAGAGACCAATTGCGTCAAAGCTTCTGCAGTGCCTTCTAGTTTTTCTTGCAGTAATGGGTATTTCCCAGTTTAGGCTTATACATCCCTGCAGTTGAGGCACAGATCATTTTGCAGGATATCAATTTTAATAAATATTTTATGTTCTCCAGACAATCTTTTTTTTTTATTTTCGTGTAACCCTCTGACTTCTGCCTATCTCATGCTATCCTGAATGATTTCAACCTTTGGTATCTCCGCTGCAAATAATTTTGAATGGGTCATTAAAGAAATGGTAACAACTGTAAGAATAGGAGACAGTCACTGCAAGAACTCTTATCAGAGTCTTCAGCCTGCTATTAAGTTCAATCCTTTATGCTATAAAGCTTGAACTGCAATAAAACTTAAATTCAGAGCTATATTTATCCTGAGGTAAGCCCAGTATTCCTAAAAGAATGGAGTGTTTACTGCTGATCGTGCCTATAATGGGATAAAAGAGGAATCCAGCGCTGCTTGAAGTGGCTACAGATCAGAGCAAAGAGGGAGCAAGTGAATTGACTTCAGCAGATTTCACTCTCGGGCACCGGGATTGAAATACAATTGTGTATGAAGTTTAAAAATATTTAAAACACTTATCCATCAAGAGAGAATGGTGTTTTAAGGGCCAGGAATTACCTGTGGTGTTTCCCTTGATAGTGGTAGAGTGAAGGAGCCATGGAGCAAGAAAACTGGAAAAAAACAAAAACAAAAAAACAACCAAATGGTATCTTCCTCAGGTTTCTTTGGGTTGGCTTTTTTTTTGCCACAGACTCCTCTCTGAGGATGTGAAATGTTGAGGGGGCAGCTCAGGACTGTGGACATAACCAAGGCTTCGTGGGCTGAAGCTTCTAAGAGCAGTGACCCACCATCAGATGTGAGATTGCTGCACTTGGAAACAGTAAGAAAGGTTTAGAACCAACCTCTCCTTACAGATGGACATTGGACTCTCTTGGCTCTGGACGAAAGAGGGGAATGGGCTACATTACCAAGAAGCTTTCAGATTGTATTGCTGATTTTAGTAAACAGGCCTGCCAGTGTTTATGCTGACTTGCTGTTTTATCAGTTTTAAATAAAACTTCTCTTAAGCCCTTGGATTCATTACTCTTGAGCAGGAAAACTGATTATCCAAACTTATTATGTGCCCAAGCAAAATAAATTTATTTTCCTATAATCTGAGAGGCTTCAACTGAAACTGATTACCTATTTTTAGAAAGGAACCCTAGCTAAATATGTCTTCTTCCCCTGTCAATCACACCTAACAGGGGAATGTGAAGCAAACCTATCTAAATGCAGGTACATGGGAATTATGGACTGCCCATTTTACCAAAGATATTAAAATAACTAAGGAAGGGGTAGGATTGCTTGGTATCTTTCACTATGTCAGACTAGTAGCTGGAGAGGAGAGGTAGCGTTTGTGGAAAGAAAACAGGATTATAATTATGTCATTTTTCAAAAGTTTCTCTTGGTTATCTAAGACCCCTACAACTCCAGCAGGCTTTTCTGAATCTCAAAGCTGGCTACTTTCCTTTCCACATCATCTTTCTTTACTATCCTGAAGATCTGAATGACCTCAATATTCTGTGCATTGTCTTCCTTGCCACTGATGGATACCCCATCATGTGCAGGCTATCTGATAATTTTAATGGATTTACAAAACTTATATACTTGGTGTGCTGGGTTGACCTTCATTGGCCACCAGATGCCCACCAAGCTGCCCTATCACTCCCTGTCCTCAGCTGGATAGGGGGAGAAAAATATGATGAAAGACTCCTGGGTCAAGATAAGGACAGGGAGAACACTCACCAGTTGCTGTCACAGCCCAAACAGACTCAACTTCGAGAAATTAATTTAATTTATTTCCAATTAAATCAGAGTAGGATAATGAGAAATAAGAACAAATCTTAAGCCACCGTCTCCCTACCTCTTCCTTCTTCCCAGGCTCAGCTTCACTCCTGATTTCTCTACCTCCTCCCTCTGAGCAGAACAGGGGGATGGGGAATGGGGGTTTTGGTAAGTTCATCACACATTGTCTCTGGCACTCCTTCCTCCTCACACTCTTCCCTTGCTCCAGCATGGGGTCTCCCTTGGGAGACAGTCCTTCATGAACATCTCCAGCATGAGTCCTTCCCACAGGCTGCAGTTCTTCACAAACTGCTCCAGCGTGGGTCCCTTCCACAGGCTGCAGTCCTTCAGGAACAGACTGCTCCAGCATGGGTGCCCCACAGGGTCACAAGTCCTGCCAGAAAACCTGCTCCAGTGTGGGCTTCTCTCTTGACAGGGTCACAGGCATGGACTCTGCACGAGGTGACAGCTTCCTTCAGGGCACTTCCACCTACTCCACCATGGAGTCCTCCATGGGCTGCAGGTGGAGATCTGCTTCACCATTACCCTACATGGCTGCAAGGGGCACAGCTGCCTCACCATGGTCTTCACCACGGGCTGCAGGGGAATCTTTGCTTCAGTACCTGGAGCACATCCTCCCCTCCTTCTTTACTGGCCTTGGTGTCTGCAGGGCTGTTTCTCTCACATCTTCTCACTCACCTCTCCCAGATGCTGTTGCACAGCAGTTTTTACCCCTTCTTAAATACAATCACAGAGGTGCTACCAATGTCACTGATGGGTTCAGCTTTGGTCAGCAGTGGGTCTGTTCTGGAACTGGCTCTGTTGGATGTGGAGGAAACTTCTGGCATCTCACAGAAGACACCCTTGTAGCCTCCCTGCTGCCAAAACCTTGCCATGTAAACCCAACACACTTTGGGATCATTCTGACTCATCTGCATCTTCTTACTGGGTTTTAGGTTAGGAATAGGGTAGTAATGGCCCATAATGGAGGAAAACTGTTATGGTGCTGCCAGGATTAAGTATGACTACGTTGTTCTCCAGCACAGGTTCTTTTGGGAAAAAAAAAATATTCCTTTTCAATAAATATGTGAGGACATTTTTGTGGTTTATGAAGGTCCATGGAGACCTAAAGGGTTTTCAGATGTATCCTGGTGCAATTCAGAAGAAGATGTTCATGCTTGACCTGAAACTGGGACAATGACATCAGTTTTCCCAGGACAAAACTCATGGCAAGCATGATCACTGGGGGGCTGGGGCTTCTGTGAGTCACAAGGTAACTCCCCAGCAGTGACAAGTGGCGGATGGGTGGAGTCACTGGTTGGTGGGAGTAACAGGCTCTCTGTGGTGATGTACTCCAAGGGGCAGTGCTGAGGAGATGTGATACAGCTAAGAGCCTTTGGAGATTTCTGCTCTTCTCTTCTGACATCTGTGCCTTTCCCACCAGCTTGTGCGGCTGGTGAGACTTCTTTCTCATCGTCGAGGTACAGCATAATTTCTTTCTGATCTGGGAGCAGGAGGGGCTGTGGAGGACCTTCTCCTGGCTGTCCTTGCCTGTGTGGAGGCTGGTGACAGTCTTCCTTTGGGAGGGTCACATACTGAAGGGAAACTGATTTCTCACGGACTTCCACCGGGTCTACTTCCAAGGTCTGATGCATATTAGGTTGGGAGGACATCATTGAGCTGTACAAGTACGGGCCATTGAAAGCAAAGCCAGTCGGGGAAGTGGTACTTGCATGAGCAGCACTCTTATGTGGAGGCCTGGCAAACAGGCAGGACGCACCAGCAGGCTGGTTCAACGGGCAGACAAGTGTGGACAATGAAAGTGAGGCTTCATGTGGCACTCCAGAAATCTGAGAGAAGTTTTGTGAAGCCAGTCTAGCATGGGAAACCTGCACCGTCTTTGCCTCAGCTCCATGGAACTCTGCTGGACTCTTAGTCATCCTGTTCAGGTGAAAAAAACACAGGACTTAGCTGCTATTGACATCTCTCTAACTGACAACTGTCTAAGGTCATAACTGCATATAAACAGGAGATGCTCTGAGGGGGTACACTGTCTTCCAGGAAACCAGAAGGAACCTTTGGCCACATCTCTACTACCTTCCTTAAAAGATGCAGGCCTCAGCCTTTTCTGTGCCACAGCAAGAGATCAACTGTCTGCCGCCATCTTTTCTCAATGCCAAGATATGCAAGCACAAATCAGCTTTTGAGAAAAGCTGTTTTTGCTGTAAATAAAACAGGGCTGGGGACTGTTCTTTGGCCCTCTGATAAAATGGCATAGACTGACTGTGTCCATACTGTACAGCCATGGCAGTCTTCTGGGTCTCCCACAGTGCCTCAGCAGTCTAAAATACATCTCAGGTTTTGTGCCTGTTTTTTTTCAGTTCAAAGTGCATGACATAATGTGACCGCTGTTACAGCTGTATTTGCAGTGTGAAACAGGATGTGTGTTGCCTGGCCTGGGTGCAAAACCTGCTAGAATACTGTTGATAGCGGACACTCAACAGAGCCTAACCTGGTACAGTCACGTCCATGTTGCCCACTGCGAATGGTTGCTCCCCTGTGTTAGCTCCCAAACTGTGCCAGGCTGCTTATCTTGGAGAGCACTAGTTGGCACAGGTCAAACCATGGCAGGGAGAGTGCTGACAACAAAGCAGTGCAAGCAGCTACAAGGTAGTGCTTGATACTACGTCTTGGCCCTGATTTATTTAGCAGTATAGACTCAGGCAATGTGACTGCTAGCATCAGTGTTTATGCAGCTCTCAAGCTTTCAGAGACACTTTGCAGTTACTTTTGCAAAATAAAGGGCCCCTGCCTCTTAAAAGCACTGAATGTGAAGCTAGACAAAGGGAGAAGATGAAGATTTTAAAGAAGTAACAAATATAATCCATCTTTCCTTCACATGACTTTCAAAAGTGTATGTTAAAAAGAGCCAACCCTCTCTTCTAAGAGGCAGGTAATTATCATGAAGCCCAAGAGTCAGTTTCATAGAATCATAGAATGGTTTGGGTTGGAAAGGCGCTTAAAGATCATGGAGTTCCAATCCCCCTGCCATGAGCAGGGACACCCTCCACTAGACCAGGTTGCTCAAAGCCTCATCCAGCCTGGCCTTGAACACCTCCAAGAATGGGGCATCCACAACTTCCCTGGGCAACCTGTTCCAGTGTCTCACCACCCTCACAGTGAAAAATTTCTTCCTACTGTGTAGTCTAAATTCACCCTCTTTCAGCTTATACCCATTAACCCTTGTCCTATCACTACACTCCCTGATAAAGAGTGCCTCCCCATCTCTCCTGTGGGCCCCCTTCAGGTACTGGTAGGCTACTATTAAGTCTCCTCAGACCCTTCTTTTCTTCAGGCTGAACAACCCCAATTCTTTCAGCCTGTCCTCATAGGGACATTTAATTTGTGTCAGCCTCACTGACTGCTTTGCAACCAGGATAGTTTCCTAAACAGAGCACTATGGTCACTTCCCCACTCCATCTTTGAAGACCTGACACAAATTTGAGGCTGTGTGGACAATTTGGAGCTATTTCTGATCCAGCACACTGGCCGGGACGACTGCAGATCTTCTTTGTTCACATTCCACTTTCAAAGTCAGACTGTGCTTCAAGGAGCAGAAAGTATGTCATTTATAGGGGATGGAGAGGTAAGGGAATATGTGTATTTTTGGGAGAGGGAGGTTGTATTCAGGAAGGCTGGGAGGAATTCAGCCAACCTATTAGGTCAATGCCTTTTACTCAGACCAATTTCCAAAGGAAATGCAGAGGAAGAAAGGAAGCCGGTTTTATCCTTAGACTTCCAGCCAGGGAAGTCAAGGTCTGCAGCTGCAGCAATTCATTACAACTTCCATAGATGTCTGGAAGGTGTACACAGACTTCGGGGGTACACAGGTGAGAATGCTTTTTCCTCCCCATCACAATGGGTGACATCCATGCGCAACCTGCGCTTACCCCATGGCTGGTAGGGAACCTTTCAAGAAAGGAATAAGGAGTGGGCTGCTTACTTACCCATCCAGCACTTGAAGGCAGTGAATCTGCTCTACCTCCTCACAAGCGTTCTGCCCATTGAAGCCCACCTGTCTGGCTGGCCATTGGCTGACAGCTTCCTGAAGAGAGAAAATGGAGATTTGAACACTTCTGAGAAAAGAGAGATCACGTTAAGGCCAGGAAGAGCCAGGAGCCATGGACACAAGAATGTAGCACAAGTAGCACATTTGCGATAAACAGTGCAAGAACAAGCTTCCAGGCATATGCACTGAATAATTAGTTCTGCCTGTTTATCAACCTATGTTTCAGAAGTAGTCTTTTCTAGATAACTTTTGTCCCAACAACCTTGCTGTTCTCATTTTAGGGCCATGCTGTGTCCCCACCTAAACACAGCAGTAACATTGCTAATCTTTAATAGATTAATACAGTTTAATAGCTTAATACAAGTTTAAAAAACTGACAGTCTGAATGTATTCCTGGTACCTTCACCACTTTGATTTGTTCTAACATCTTCTATCAGCTTTTCCCTCCTTCATACTTGCTCAAATCTGCAGATCTCTTCACATTTCAACCTTTCTTCGCTGGTCAGAACAAGCTGAGATCCATTTGTCTGCAATCTTTCAGTCACAATGGATGGTAATGTGGAAACAATCCCACAGCTGTGGCTACAAAGTATGTCCTGTCCTCCAGAAGACTATTCCTTCACTTCCACGTTGTTTATCCCTGACCTATCTTTATGCAGCATAGGAGTCAGGGGCTTCTCCAGCTGCAGGTTCCCAGTACAGCAAACTTCAAAGCTGCTGTTTTGTGCAATGCCTATTCTGATTCATCAGCACATGAGGACACTCTGGGCAACATTTCACCTGTAGAGGTATGCTGTGGTGTTTTGCTGCTAGCCGGGGTCAAAACTACAACAGTCCAGCAGCAACTATAAGCATCAGTATGTTACTGCCTTCTCTCAGCACAAATCCAAAACACAGCCTCTTACTAGCTACTAAGAAGAAAGCTAACTGTCTCAGCTGAAACCAGGACAAGCTAAAATGACTGTCCTCCTGTGCTGACTAACCAGAGAAGCAGAATTGCTGGGATGTTTACAAAGTTTAGGGTAAGGAAATTTGCTGCAGGGATGAAAACTCTCAAAACCACAAGACTAAGAAGAGACAGCACTTGTAGATAGAGAGCTGAGTATGAGATATGTAACAAAGCTACTCTGATACTTTTTAGTGTGGTGGATGGCCTTGTACTGGTGTTGATTATTGTGTGTGGACAGAAAAAGAAGTTCATTAAGTCTATCGACAGACAAATTAATCAGAAAGAACTTCAGAACAACGACTGATCTCCAAGGAGGATCTATCAGAGCCTGCAAAACATGCAGATATGCATTATGTAAAGCAGTCTGGTGTACCACGCTTCCTCTGTATCAACTGCTGACTGGGTGCATGCCTGAGAGACATTGCTTGCTGACTGCATAAGGGGCTGAGAAGTGCTGGATGCCAAATGAACAATTTGCTGAGGACCATGACAGCCCACCATGTGCAGCACCCTCAAGAGCAATGCTAAGACCAGCCATTCTGCTTAAGGTGAAAATATAAAATGGGACAAAAGGACTTGCAAGGTAGATGGTGAGACTGATAAAGGAGACGGGTGGAAAGCTAAAAATGTTGCAACTCGATAAGTAACTTTTAAGTTAATCTTTGTAAAGACCGATCATCCCTGGAGTTGTGCATCACTGAGTTGCACTGCAGGGAGCCAGAGATGAGGTGGAAGTCATTTAGCTTAAGCAGAAGATAAAACACAGTGGCAAAAATAGCATGAGCAGTCTGTCTGTATAATGGAGATTAGCAGCATTGCCTTAAGGAGATAGAAACATTAGAGATGTGAGATCAAATACAAATTCAATGGTTCCAGGGGAGGATCACAGATAGATAAGGCTGTGGAGTTACAATAGTGAGAAACTGAAACACCCAAGAGTCAGCTCCAGGAAGGAACCTAGCCACTCCAAGTATGCTCCATGCAGTGCCTCTTTTGGAGATATCCACCTAGTGGGATAGAATTTATTTGAATCACAAGATTTACATGGCCTTTGCTGGTGAAATCAAGAAATGGGTGAGGGAGAGGGATGGAAGAAAAAAAGAAGCCACTTACTTTTAAAAATGCCTCCAAAGATACAACTGTGCAAACTATATATTTTGTTTTCTTTACCCTCTCCTTTTTTACATGGATGAAAATGCCTATGTGTCCTGGTTTCAGAACATGACACCATGTCCAGGAAGCATAGCATATAGGAGGAAACACAGCTCTCATAATATGAAGTCAACCTCCAGCGATTGCAGAAGAGTATACAGGGAGGCAATCACACAAAGACTGTAGAAGGTAACACTGAAGAGAGCGAGGCAACATGTAACAGAGAAAGGTCAAGTCCATTTAGGGACAGTAGGTTTCGTATAGGAGGAGTCCTGGAGGCATTTTGGAGGCCAGGGATAGCAAACCTGACCAGATGTGTCAGAAGACAGAGTTTTATTTTTCAACTCTCAGGTCCTGGATACTAAGGTAGGAAAATAGGCAGAAGACCAAAGGCTTTAGTGAAGGATTTTATGAGGCTCAGCCAGCCTCCATAATCCCCCTGGACAGCAGTCTGTTCAGGGACAGTGCAGACCATAAACTGGCAGCTAACTCATCCAACACACCCTTCCCTTGTTTCTTTTCATCCTGGTATAACACCATGTTGATTTTCTCTAGCGGTACCATGCAAAGCACAATGTCGTCTTACCCCCAGGTAGCTCTGGATCAGGAGACTCTTGCTGGGGTTCAGAATCTTTTCCTCCCACTTTTGCTTCTTCCTGCAACCACAACACAGTTTTCAAGATTTGCTTGGCAACATGGCTGCAACCAGAAAAGGCTGCAACCCATACACCATGCTGCTCTGCACAGCGAGGCC
>NW_010116114.1:0-768 GCF_000699245.1 Pterocles gutturalis
AAAAATCCTGTCAGAAAACTCCCAAAAAGGAAAAAAAACTTTTTTAGGGGGGAAAAAACCCCTTTTTTGGGCAAAACCCCCCATTTTTTGGTACCTAAGTTGTGCTTTTTTACATGGTTTCCCCAAAAATCTCTTTTGGCAAATATTTCACGTATTTTTCCGTCACAGCGACATAGTTTCTCCAAAAAATTACCTCAGAACCCCCGCAGAACTGAAAAAAACACATTTTTTTGGGTAAAAAACCCCTTTTTTGGGGGGAAAAACCCACTTTTGGGGTCCTCAAACCCCCTACTGGGGTCCCCAAAATCCCGTTTTTTTCTCATGGTTTCCCAAAATCCTTTTTTTTCCCTTGGCAAATATTTGGTGCATTTTTCTGTCATGACATAATTTATGCAAAAATTATATCAGAGCTCCTCCAGAAATGAAAAAAGCCCATTCTTTGGATAGAAAAACTCTTTTTTGGGTGGAAAAACCAATTTTAGGGTTCCCCAAACCTCCTTATCGGGTCCCAAAATCCATTTTTTTTCTTGGTTTCCCAAAAATCCCTTTTTTTGGCAAATATTTGGCGTATTTTTCCGTCACAACGACATAATTTCTCCAAAAAATTATCTCAAAACCCCCCTCAGAAAGCAAAAAAACCCAATTTTTTGGGTAGAAAAACCCTTTTTTTGGGGTCCTCAAACCCCCTTTTGGGTCCCCAAAATCCCTTTTTTTGGGCAAATATTTGGCGTATTTTTCCACCACAACAACATAATTTCTCCAAAAAAT
>NW_010116115.1:0-286 GCF_000699245.1 Pterocles gutturalis
GACAGATGTGAAAGCTGGGATCACAGAGGCTTTGGAGAAGCCCTGTCCTGCCCATCTTTCTTTTCAGTGTGAAGCAGCATCGCTTTAGTGAAACCAGCCCTGATTTTGAGCAGGGACACTGGCCGATGCCGCACAGCATCTCCCTGTCCTGGCCCAGCAGGGCACCGCACCCCGTCGGACCCCGCACCCTGGTGCCTGCACACAAAGCTGTGCCAGCGTTGAGCTGAAAGAGGGGAGATGGAGATGAGATGTGAGGAAGAAATGTTTTCCTGTGCGGGGGGGTGAG
>NW_010116115.1:408-1872 GCF_000699245.1 Pterocles gutturalis
TGGGCTTTAAGGTCCCTTCCAGCCCAAACCATCCTGTGATTCTATCATGTCCTGGCAGCTGTAGGGTGGAGGATTTGGGGCAGTGCCCCACATACCGTATAGGAAATACAGGCGATGGCTGCAGGGAGCAGTGTGACCCATCAGCCTGTCGGTGTGTTTGGAAAAGATGGGTCCCTGTGGCTGAGCCGGGCGCCCACGAGCTCGTCTCCGTTCCCAGCAGCGCTCTCCTGCTCCTGCGCAGCGGCTCCGCAGCACTCGTTCCCCCTGCACAGCCTCGCCCCCCCGGCGCATCTCACACGTGTGTTAAGAGCCGCACGCGCTCCTCACCGGCACGGCCAGGCTCCCCAGGGAGCCCCCAGAGCTTTACAAATGGATGTGACCTACATGGACAACACCGAGCAACAGACACGTGGAGCCTCTTCCCCCAGCAGTCAGGTTGTGTTTGGAAACACGAACTGCAGGCACAAATTTCCCCGTTACGCATTTGCTGGATGGCAGGCACATCACACACAGCGTGAGGGTATTCCTGACACTATCGTTAGCTGTGCAGAGCAGCTGGGTTTAACGACGGAGATCCAGAATGCTGGTGCACGCCATCAGCCCTCATGACCCCACCATTGCCGTACAGCGCTGGGGGGTTCCTGCCCCCCTCTTCGCCAGGGCAAAGGGCGGTGATGTTGCTCCAGTTGTACCAGCCAAAGCAAAGGGGTGTCCCTGGCAGAAGGCGTGTTTGCACACCCGTTCCGTGAGCTCTGCCACCTCTGCCCCGTATCTGGCTGAATTCCCATCAGGGGCAGGATGGGAGCACACGGGCACCGCGGTTGCGCCAAGCCCCCTTATGCTGTCTGATCGACCCCAGCGATGCTCAAGAGGAGCTGTATTCTGGTCCCTGTGCGCCTGGGGAGGGGCTAGGAAGGGAATGTCAGTGAAAATCAGGCACGGGCTGGGGTTTGGAAATGGCTTTTTAATCCTTATTGATGGGGGAAAAAACCAAAAGTTCTCTATTTTTGTGATGCTTCTCCCTCAGCACCTCAGAACATCTGCCTGTGTACAAATGAACACCCCAGTGCTCGTCCCAGCTGGTGCCCGAATGCACGGCTGGGCTGGGTGGGACAGGGGGAACCCAGAGAAACTGTGGATGCCCCATCCCTGGAGGGGTTCAAGGCCAGGCTGGATGAGGCTTTGGGCAACCTGGGCTAGTGGGAGGTGTCCCTGCCCATGGCAGGGGGTGGCACTGGCTGGGCTTTAAGGTCCCTTCCAACCCAAACCATCCTGGGATTCTGTGAAGCTGCTGCAGCCCGTTACAGCCCCCCGCACTCCCAGCCAACCCCCCCGGAGGGATCCTCCCCAGCCGCCAGCCCTCAGCAGAGTGTCTGGAGACCCACTGAACTCCAGAACGAAGCAGCTCCCCGTCCTTACCACCACCACCCCTTCCCTGGCATCACAACAGGTTTCTGGGGGTGC
>NW_010116116.1:0-510 GCF_000699245.1 Pterocles gutturalis
CTGTAGCCACAGGACCCACAAAATAGTCTATAAAATATTTAATGATTAATATATTCCAGTAAACAACACATTTTAGATTTTCTATTCTAGCTGGACAATAAGCTGCTATTGTATTTGCACATATGCCTTTATGTCTGGGCTCCTGAAATGCAAAGGTGTGTCTGTAACATTCCTGTCCCACCTCTAAATGGCCCTACCAAAACTTACCGCAGTAGAAATTTAACCCCCTTAAAGCCAACAGGGAGAACTGTAATTAACAGCAAACACAAAGTCAATTAGTAAACCAGAAAGGAATTTGGAGAGGGTTGCGCAAAGGCTCACAAGAAATCGAGAACTGTTTGACTGTCAACCAGAGCAAGGATGCTGGCAGGGTCCCAGTGCAGACTGGAGATGCTTCTGGATCACGGAGCCCAGCTGACACCCCCTGAAATGGGCCCCGTTTAAAAAATGAAACTCTGCAAATGAAGGTCTTCCAAACACCGAAATGAGAATGAATGAAAGCGAATGAAA
>NW_010116117.1:0-11221 GCF_000699245.1 Pterocles gutturalis
GGGGCCAGGCTGAAAATAGGTTCTTTTATGCCTGGGCAAAGGGTACGCGCTGACCACGGGAGGTTTTGGACTATGTCAGTCTCTCTAAATAGAGAATAAAAATCAGTTCTGTGGCTGAGCCAAAAGCTTTGGAGGAAAAAAACTAATAACGCAGGTCAGCCTGGGCCAGAAGCATCGGAGTACTGTCTTTTTTTTTTTTAACAAAGCGAAATTTAAAACAGATTGTTGTAAAACTCTGCAAAATGTTCGTCTGTGGGTTTTGGGACTGTTTAACCCTCGTGTTTGCTTGAGCGTGTTCTGTTTTTAGAGTGATTTGAATTTAAAATGTTCTATCAAAAGGAATTTCTTTCGAAAATGTCAAATTACTTTAGTTCAGAAGTGCTCACACTAAAACGTTTGGATTTCAAGAAACAAAGTGAACTCCATTAGTTCTTTGGCATTGTTGACATTCACAAATGTTTTTTTTGTGTCTCTAAAACTCCTTTCTCCTGTGCGGTTTCTAGATCCTGCCCAGGTTTGTCGCTGGGAACCGGGCTGAGTGCTGCAGCTCTGCAAGGCAAGACCCCAAACCAAGCAATTGGAGATCCCTAAAAATCTGATTTGCTGTGCTGGGAGCACATCCCCTGCATTGCTGTCCTCCCAGTGTGCCCTTTATGTTCAGGGATGAGAAATAAAGCAAAATTTTGGGAGCAAACATGCATTTAGGATTGCATGGGGTAAAACTCCTGCCTCAGTTTACCCATGCGCTAAAGCCCTGCTGCCTTTCCCTGCTAGGAGATAAATGATGCAAAAGCTTGAACCTAGGCTGTCAAAATCATTTCCCACGCTTTTCCCAGCTTCCAGAACGCCTTGTGCCTGGCTTGAGCAGGGAATTCTTGCAGGAGCATCACCCAAGACTCCTTGCTGGACCATGAACCTTTTGCATGTGATTTTGATTTTTGGATGTGATTTGGATGTTTATTTGAATTTTGTTCTCAGCTCAGGATTTTCCCTCCTCTCCTGCATTCAGTCTGATTCTTCTGTCTGCTGGGACTTTGTCTTACCGGAGCGCTGGGCATCCCACACTTGTTAAGCAGCTTATTCTCCTTGTTCCTGACGTATAAAAGCAGAATTGCTCTTCTCACTATAAAATATTTTCCTCCATGATGTCTCCTGCCAGTCTGCTTTCCGGACGTTTCCCATTAAAGCTGGGCTTCCAGGAGGGATTGTGGGAAAGGGCTGGGTGGTCCCTTTTTGTAAGACGTCTGATGGGGCACCCAGCAAGATGGAAAGCTGCTTGTAAATATGTCATCATCATCATCATCATCCCCCTCCTTCCCCATCATGAAGAGAGGGACTAATTAATCTCTACAGATGCTGAGATGATGAAGGATGCTCTAGTCGGTGTTATGGCACGGCTGCTCCTAGACCTGAGGTCCTGGGAAGCAAGAAAATGCAGGATAACATTTTCTGTTTTTATCATGGTCCATTTCATCGCTCCCTTCTACCTTGCATAGGTTGGTTGGTTTTTGGGTTTTTTTTTTTGAATCGGACTGTTGGGAGCATCCCTCTGTGCTTCTGCTCCACCGGGTCCCTGGCTGGCAGACGGGGATGGGCGAGGAGGGCGTGGGCCAGTTCTAATTCCAAATGAAAAGCATCTCTTCTCATTAAAGCTGAAAATGACGGTCCGCAGATAACTCCGGTGGTGGCTCATGGAATCAATACAACCCCCAGTTTGTTTTGAAAGCCAAGTTGCCAATATGCCAAAATACATATTTTGCAAATTGCTTCTAATTTGCATTTGAAAAGATCAAACCTCGTTTCTTCTGAAAGCTGAGAGGTGGGGTGGGGGGAGCAACATGCTTAAATCTCCCGGTTTGCTATCCTGCACTTCGATGGAAATTGATAGCAGTTGAGAAGCTAGTTTCTTTCTTTTTTTCTTTATTTTTCTTTTCTTCCTTTTTTCTTTCTTTTTTTTCCCTTTCTTTTGTTCTATTTAAGAAAAAAAAACCCAACAACAATAATGGGAGAATTTTCTTTCTTTTTTTTCTTTATTTTTTTTCTTCCTTTTTTGTTTCTTTTTTTCCTCCTTTTTTCTTTCTTTTCTTTTCCCTTTCTTTTGTCCTATTTAAGAAAAAAAACCCAACAACAATAATGGGAGAAGCTGATGATCTAAGTTATCAGGGAGTTTTTCCTAATTCTGAAGCATCCTTGCTAATTTTTTGAAGCATGTGGGGGTACCTTCATTTGGAGCATCTGTTTTTTGGGGGTGTGATGGTCACCTGTACTCTTGAGGATGCTCATTCTTTCCGTCTCAAGTTCTTTATTCTTTCCTAGAAACTTTGTTGGCGCTGAAATGGTAGGATATAAACGCATCTTGTGCTCAGCATGCTGTGCCCTCCCCACCCAGGGACTTTTATTATTTTATTTTATTTTTTTTATAAGTAGCCTCCCTACCCACTTGAAAAATAAAGATGTATGACTCCCACTTGAGGTGAATAGATTGTTTGCGATTGCTATTCATCTATTATTTTAGAAAGTAGAATGAATAAAACTTATGCAGGTCACAGACATTAAAAATGGGAGCGCTTGTCAACTTTGATTTATTAAGTAAAGTTCCCAGCCCGGCTACTAGTACGTGTTATCAGTCTCTTGATAATGGATAGACCTCACAGCTGAGCGCTCTGTGATTAGACTTCTCAACTATATATATTTTTAAATAAAGGCATTGGTTTTTTGGGGGGGTTTTGCTCATTTCCCTCTCTTAGGAGATTTCATTCATCTTGCGCTCCCCCCCTGCTGTGAATGCATTGTTATTGGAAGCTATGGAGACGGGAAATGGGACACATCTTGAAGGCGTGGGGGTTTTTGTTGTTGTTGTTGTTGTTTTCCCCCCTCTAAAGCTTGCTCCCAACTTAGCGTGATGGATTAAACATCATAGGGGGGCAAAAATGAATGAGTAGAAGGTCTCTAAACACATTTCCAGATAGACCCATTGCATGTTCCACGTGCTGCTCTGTTGTTATCGCCGCATCAGCATTTTTACTGTCAAATTCAAGGCTTAGGGATGGGAAAAACCAGAGCTGTATGGAGAGGTGGCTGATGGAGCATGGGCTGAGCCAACCCACCACCACCGTCCCTGGTCCCTCCTCCATAAGGATGCTGGGGGTTAGTGGAGAATATGGAGAACGACACACAGGAAAACTCAGGTTGTATCTTTGCTGACCACAATTTGTTGTTTTCCCTTTGGAGGACGGACCTTTGCTGTTAGACTGAGCTCAAATCCTGCTGCTTACTTGTAGGAACATCTCCTGGCTCCGTCGCAAAGGGCAGGGGATTTGCAGTGCCGGCTGCTGTTACCGGGCACGTGGTGGGATCTTCTTGTTGGGATGGCAGCCAGGACTGAAATCCCCAGCTAGAGCTTTAATTACGCTTTCGTAAAGAACTGAGCTGGAATTGAGGATGAGATTGGTTCCCCAGGGGCTGAAGGAGTGCTGGGACTAATTCGTTAGCGTGGAGTGGAAATAGCGCAGGTGGGAGGTTTACCTTTGGTAAACGAGTTGTGCAGATGCTCCAGGAAGGGCAAAACTCAACATTATGTCCCTGCGATGCCGGGCTGAGATGGTGACCTCTGGTTTTGTTATCCAGCACCTTGGTCTCAGACCAGAACTGATCCATATAACTTGCAAAAAAATGCAGGATGCACTGAAAAGGAAAAAAAAAGATCCAATTGCACCAATTTCATAAGCCTTTTTGCTCTTGTAGGACTCAAAAAAAATTGCTTTTGATTTAAAGGTTAAGATCTGACAAGCCAATGGACCGTAAAGAAAGATTCCCCCCCCCCTCCTTTTTTTCCTCTCAGTTTCTTTTGAAATCATGAGAACATCTGTATAGGAACATCTGTATGCGAGGGTGGGAAGCGATTTATTTGGGAAGCACTTTGTGCTGCTGTTTCAGGTGGTTGGACCAGGACTCTGTTTCCCCAGTTTGCACCAGTCTCTTCTCCCTCCCTGCCCGTTGATAAGGGGATGAGCAACCTCATGGGTGAAAAATAGGTGGGGTGAGGAAGAGGAGTGCAAAGAAAGGATAGTGTAGGGTTTGATGTCGTGGTTTTGGAAGGGCAAGAGATGTCTCTATGGTTATTTGAGATGATGGTCCCAACTCTGGAGCTTCCAGCAATATTTTTTGCAGTTCATTAAGTGTCTCCGCGTTGCTGTTTTTTTAGCCTGAATTGCCATCAGTCGCTTTGCACGTTCCAGTGCCGCTGCCATTATCTCCTAATAACACATGCATTAATTATTAAGCCAGCTTGCTTATTCTACACCTTTGAATGATAACCTTCCCGTACGTGCTTGCTTAATATATGCAACCCCAGCGTGCTTCGAAATGGCTCATTAGGAGCATTTTTAGCTTCCCAGGTGGGAATGTTCTTGGCAAATAAATGCTGGAGGCTCATATGCCTTTGAGAAAGGTGGTTTGGCCATTGGAGAGAGGGATTGGCTCCCAAATCCTCTGCAGGTATGAAGCGAAGGGTCTCCGCTGAGATATTGGGGCAGGTTGGGGTCAACCAGACTCATCAGCGTCTCATTTTATCATGCTGGGAGATGGTGCCGTGGTTTAGGTGGGAACTGGGCTGATCTCTCCTAGAGCTATCTCATATGTGCCTGAGGGCCAACCACTTCAGCCCTTAATGCTTTAAACCCAATGTGAATGCAGGTAAACCCCTATCCACCTAACCAGATCCTTTATTCTTTCCTTTTTAATTTTTTTTTCTGTTTTCCATCCCCAAATAAAATTGACTACACTTTCTCAAAAGGTATGGAAAATATGCAAATTGGCTATACTTTCTTAAAAAGTATGGAAACTATGAAAATTTGCTATAATCTCTCAAAAAGTATGAAAAACTGGAGTGATTCTCCCTTTGTCATTTCCCAAAAACTTGTAAAATAATATTCCCCTGCAGCGGGACTGTCCTGTTTCCCTGTGTGGGTGGCAGGTTGGTGGCTCAGTGGTGGTTCTTTTGAAAGTGACAAGTTGGTTTTAGTCCTCTGCGTGCCCGTGGTTTGAGCCGTCCAGGGGATGCATGGGCCATCAGGAGTTAAGAATGCCAGGTTCAAACCAGGGAGGGAATTTAGATGTGTGCTGAAAAAAATATTAGTAAATGAAAGCCTCTGTCTGGTCCCCCCAGCCCTGCTGAAGCACCAGATGGGGTTTAATCAGGAGCGCCGCGGTGCCGGAGGGGTATTATTAAAGAGACATCTAGTTCTGGATGAGAGAAGATTATCCAGGGTTTATTTCCAGCTGATAACACTCTGCCCTTCCGTAACACCTTTTATCTGAGGATCTCAGGAGCTCTTTACAGACTCCAGTTAATTAAAACCTCCCGTTGCCTCCTGGTGTTGTGGGTGAGAGCAGGGCTAAGCATCCGCTGAGGAGCAATTAGGACGGATATCCCGCTCTGGCGGGGAGATAAGATAGATCATCCCCTGGTTCTTCTTTTCTGTCTTATTTGCGTGTTTATCTCCCCTGTGCAGTGGAGAAAAGCGAACCCAGAGGTTGCCCAAAGTCTTCATTTGGTGTCACATCAGGCTGAAACCTCATGGGTCCATTTTTGCAGCCCCACAAGGTGCTGGATGCCGGAATACCATGGTGATGGGTGATGCTGAATATGCCCTTAAAGTTTTCCTTTTCTCCTTTCCCAGCATCAGTTTTCCACTGGGCTCCATATATTGGCTCTGCTTGAGTTTCCTTCCTGGGAGGAAGGAAAATCCTTGAGTTTCCAAACCCTGTCTCAAAGTCTTCCTTTGGTAGAAAATAATTTTTAAAAAATCCTCCAGAAAAGAGCTTTTGCTGCTTCTCACTATAGGGTGAGTTTTCTCAATAGCGATTTCCCCAGAGAATTACTGGGCTGGAGGTTTCCTTCCTTTCGTCTTTTACTTTTCCCCTAACTAAAAAAATCAGGAAGCTCAAAAATCCTCTTTGAAGTAACACTGTATGAAGAGGATTTATCCTTGTCCACTTAAATATTCATGACAGCTTGCATTTCTCGTTCAAAAAGACACTTGTTTATTTAGATAAGATTTAATTTATTCATAATTTACCTAAATTTGCAGGAGCGTGCGTGTACATTTTAGCTTATAAGCAGCGCGATACATAAAACATTATTGAGGCATGCAAATTACACCGAGGCGGCATTTGGAAACCGCCAGCTTGTTTTAAGCAGATAACTAATTTCTTACCCTGAGTCGAGCCACAAACACAATGGCATGGGCTGGTTGCCTGGGATTCGGTGACTCTTGGAATTATATTTCCCTTCATGGAAGAGGTACAGCTTTTTAGCAGTGTCCGCTTTTCTTGGGACGTGAACCGTAGTCATGCCAAAGCCCTTTGCTGGGGGTTTTTTCACGGTCCTCTCCCCTGGGGCTCGATTTTTGGATTTGCTGAAGTCTCTAAGCGAGTTATTGGGATGAGGTTGGGATTTGGAGCAGGGCATCATCTCGCCAGTGCCTGGGGGGGTGATGGAATGAGTAGACGTCCCCACTCAAAGCCATCGATCCGGGATATCGACCTCGTTTGTAAGCACGGTGGAGTCACCCCTAATTAATCTCCACATCCCTCGGGGTGATCCGGCCACTTGTTGCTTTCTGCAGGGAAGTTGCCTGTCTCAAACCCATCCCATTTTCCACTTCCAGATAATAATTGCACAAGTTAGCATCCACAGACTGTGCTAGAACCTGGCAACTGGGGTTGGCTTCCTCCCAAATCTCGACCGCCGCGTGCCATAAGGACAGCAGCACAAGGGAGGGAGGCATAGGAGGGGTTTCTGGGCTCTGCTGGGTGCCACACACTGATTTAGCACCGTGAGGATGCTCAGCACTGTTAAAAATGGTTTCTAACGTATCCTAGTCAAGAAGGTGATGTTTGCAGTTGCATATATGAAATTTCGACTAAGTGGCGATATCTCAAGAACTTGAATATTGCTCAAATCTCCCTGCATATGGCTGCGTTATCCCACAACCTGCTGCCTCCCGTAAGACTCTGCTTTTCCCTTGCCTGTCCCCGTGCCAAGCTGTAACTGTTTGGGCTGAAAATTTCCACGGCCAGATGTCCTCGCCGGGCTTGCAGGCTTTGTTTGTTTGTTCTGCAGGGAGGGGATGGGGACAGCAGGGCTGTTCGATGCTGCGGGTTTTTCCTATCTAAAATCATTGCTAACATTTTTAATTATTTCTGGGAATGAGGCTAATGGGGAAAATACATTTTCCCTAGGTTTGCCCACTGCAAAAATAACCTGTGAGTAGCTCCAGAACCTGAGTGCATCAGGACGGGGACTGGTGCTTTGGGTGGGGTCGTGAAAATCTCTTTCTAGTCTTGGAAAAATATCTCTTCCTTGCATTGGGAGTGGTTTTGAGCCTGTGATGCATTGCACAGGATAGATATTGACTGGAGCTGCCCAGTTTGTACTGGCCATGTCCCATGTGTCCCTTGTCCTTGCAGCCTCTGGGCTGCCAGGTAAACCAGAGCAGGGTCTGCTGCTTGTCTACGGGATCTGCTGGGTCATGTGCTTTGAATGGAGTCTGTATTTGCATTAAGAGAGACTATAATTAAAGGGGCTTAATTACATTATCACAGCGTATTTGGTTTTTTTCTGCAGGACTGTGCCCTCGCTGTGTGCGCAGGGTGGACGGTGTTCACTTAATGAGTTGCTTGACTTAGGTGCTGCGGTGATGAGTACTGTAGGAAAGCCCAGGAGAAAATGAATATTCTGTTTCTGAATAACGTGCAGCAGAATAAAGCCTAGGGCTGCCCTTAGAGGAGCAAGGAGAAATTGTAATATTAAACATTTCCTTATTAAAAGAGTTCTGCCTATTGTGTGCACGCCGCAGACCCTGAAATGAAATGGCACAGGGAGGGCTTTAGAAGTCTTATCTTTGGCGATGCTTAATTTAGAGAAAGATCACACCATGATCTTTCGGTTTATCATAGAATCACAGGATGGTTTGGGCTGGAAGGGACCTTCAAGATCATCAAGTTCCAACCCATGGGCAGGGACACCTCCCACCAGCCCAGGTTGCCCAAAGCCTCATCCAGCCTGGCCTTGAACCCCTCCAGGGATGGGGCATGCGCATCTTCTCTGGGCACCCTGGGCCACTGCCTCACCACCTGCACAGGAAAAAAAATCTTTCCAATATCTAATGTAATCATAGGGGGATCAGAGTTATTTTTTCTATAGTATTAATCACCATATTGTACTTCATTCATCTGTCCTTGGCTGGCATTTATGCACAGGCAGAATTTGTAGGGGAAATAGTGTGATGGAGCAGGCAGGCTCAAAGAAGTTTTGTTATCAGGTCTGTTGAAGCTATAGAAGTGCAAAAGAAAATTATATATATGGTGCCAGGCTATCGGTAGTGCCATACAGATGAAGAAAAACACGCCTCCAAAATGAGCGCTGGAGAAGAAGTTGGCTTCACCCATGATTTTGGAAGGAGATGAAATGTGTGTGGAGGAGACGCTCTGAATAAAAATTTCAGGTTTCAAATAATTTTGCTTAAATAGCTTGTAGTTGTGTGTGTTTGAATGACGTGATGCAGAAGAGGGGACGTGCCGTGTTGCGGTATGGACGCACATATATTAATAACGCGGAGAGCTGAATATTTACTAACTATCACCCAGCGTGGTGTATTGGAAAAGAATAAGCTATCGATCAGCGTTACAAATAAATAAAGAAATAAAACTCTCCCCTCCCCACCACCTGTAGATGTATTAGGGAGAAAATATTGAACCTGGGCTCTCCGGGCTCCTATGCAATTGATGCAATTTATTTTCAATTTGTCAAACGTGGCATTGGAGCAAGCAATTGTTTTTGGTGATTTATTAGGAATTTGCTAACCAGGGCACTCTGTCATTGGAGTTACTTCTCTCGTGTCCCAGGAGGTTTTTGTCTTTCTGCAAGCTCAAGCTGTGAGCCCAAGAAGGTGAGTTTTTCTTCATTTTCTCTTTTCTTTTTTTTTAACCAAAAGAGAAAAACTGAAAGAAACTAAGCCACAAAAAAGGGAAATGGGGGGAAAAGTAGCAGAATTGACATATTTTAAAGACGATGACAGAATTGGCTGTTTAAATTGCCTCTGCGAATTGATTTAGAACATGTTGGGAGGCATCTCTATTTCATTAACTGTCTTTCTCCTTCATTTCAGTCACTGGAGTCATTACCTCTTATTACCTCCCAGGCTCATGATATCCATCCACACGGTTATTTCAGTTATTACGATCTGTATACAGGAAATCTAAGAGGCAATTTTGGGGCAGAAGCAGCTTGGGAGGGATGTGTGGGGATAGCGAAAGAAAAGAATTTGAATTCCGTATGACACCCGTGATAGAAAGCCATCAGGATTACGATAGGTGTGCGGTTCGGTTGGAACCTGTGGGAAAAGCCTTACGGGTTGGTGGTATCAAATCTAGACCTGATAATGAAGCATTTTCCCACCTGGAATAAGAAATAATGACCCGAAAGCAAATTTTCTCCTCGGAATTAGGTGGTCCAATGTGCGTGTGGTATTTTGCAACCCTCCTGACTCATGTGGCATCAGGATTTTGGCGAGTGCCAAGTGTATTTTCACTTACCTCCCTGGGAAAAGAAAAAAAAAAGAGGAAGGTTTTTGGGGGTATCTTCCTCAATTCTCAGTAGCTCAGAATCAAGACAGGTTATTTTCACAGTTTCAGAAAATGCTGTAGCTTATGATATTTTTTCCCAGCGCTCTGCAGAGTCATTAGCTTGCTTACAGCACTTAAAAGAAAAATGCGGTGCTTAGGAGACTGAGCTTCTCTTTGCTGTCTTTACCAACAACTAATAGGTTGGCTAACGAGCAAATATTTTTCCTCTGTTCCTCAATTTCCCGGCTTTTTTGACTTACGAGTAGGAAGAGAGAAAAAGCCGCCAGTGCTCAGCAGATAAGAAAGGGAAGTGTGTTGAGGTGCGACAACCGGAGTCATGCTCAAGATGTGATTGCAACTCTTAATTCCAGCAATTCTCATGCTTCCCCATCGTTTTGTGCCTCATCTTTGCTTTTGCATCCTATAGGCTTGGTCTTGCTCATCCTAAAAGATCTCCTTTGCTTTTGGATCCCCTAGACCTGGTCTTACTCATCCTACAAGACTTCCTTTGCTTTTGCATCCTGTAGATATGGTCTTACTCATCCTACAGACCTCCTTTGCTTTTCCATCCCCTAGACCTGGCCCTACTCATCCTACAGACCTTCAAAGCGGGTGCCTGGCTTGAATGATCCTATTATCAGGGTAACTATCAGGTGGGAAGAGACAGCTCGTGGTTGCACATACAGGCTTCACCTTGATTTAATGGCTTTAAGCTCTGAATTCCCTGTCTTGGCTTGGTTTAATTCAAGCACGAAGTCAGCTTGGTGTATTGCAAGAGGATGCTGTTCACCCGGCTCCCTGTTAAAAAGCGATGTCGCTCTACAGGAGACACAGTTGTGGTCTTAATAAGGCATCTTGTAAAGGCTCCAGCGTATTGAAAACACGGACATCCTGAGCGCCAGGAGGAGAAAGGAGAGCTGACCCAACAAGTGAGAGCTGACCTCTTCAAGGAGCTGATAGGATGCTCGTGCCGTAAACAGCAAACCTTCCTGAAAGGTGGACGTGAGGTGCAGAGCAGCTCTGGATTGAAAGCTTTACCCGAGGTTCGGGGCTTGGGAAAGGTGGCTTTTCGCTCGGCTCTGTGCTAGGCTGAAAGAGGGGAGATTGAGATTGGATTTTAGGATATGGGTGGCTATGGATGGCCCATCCCTGGAGGGGTTCAAGGCCAGGCTGGATGAGGCTTTGGGCAACCTGGGCTGGTGGGAGGTGTCCCTGCCCATGGCAGGGGGTGGCATTGGGTGGGCTTTAAGGTCCCTTCCACCCAAACCATTCCAGGATTCTAAAGGCACGACATGCAGACCCAGGACCTAGGAGGACCTGGTGCCAGGGTTTTAACTCATCCTCCTGTGCTGCTGAGGTCAACCCACCGCAAAGCAAAGCCTCCTGCCCTTTTCGTATGGGAAATCAGGATTTGTGTTCTAGACAGAAATACAATGAGAGCTTGGCAGGAGGTTCAGTCTGAGAATAGCACCTTGGTACCATCTTTCATTGCCTTTACACATGGTTTTGGGAAGGACAGAGGGAGCATCTTCTGTGCTTGTTGCCTTTTTCCCACTATCTCGATAGAGTTGCTTGGTATATATATTTTTAT
>NW_010116118.1:0-33920 GCF_000699245.1 Pterocles gutturalis
AGCGCCTTAAAGATGCGTGTGTGCCCGGGTGAGCTGCCCGCAGATGGTATTTTGGGGCTGGGAGGGTGTTTGTTGGGGGGGTTTCTCTTTGCTTGCAGCGTGCTGGGGCAGCCCCGCGTGTGCCGAGGCCTGCGGGGAACACGCTGTGCTGCAGCCGCGCAGGGAGCCCGGGCTTGCTGGGGTTGGGTTTCTCTGCTGGGATTTGTGCAGTTGGAGGGCGGTGGGGAGGAATTTGTTGGGTAATTTCTGAAAATCTCGTGCTCTCAAATGTACGGCTCTTTCTCTGGCAGCAACTGCAAAGGACTGGTTCTTTGCAGTTTACCAGTAAAAGCTGACAATACACCCACGCGCGTATGTGAGAGTCTTATATAATACGGGTTTTTTTTTTTTAACAGGCGTAATCGGGATTTATTTTTGGTTTGCAAAGTCTTGTGTGGTTGCAGCCTGCAGAATTAAAGAAATATTCTCTTTGCCCAACAGAGATTTACTTGTTATCTTTAAAGCAGATACCTTATTTTTCGTAAAACCCAAAATAATTTGATTTCATGGTCACTACGTGTTTTGAGTGCAGTGTAAGGGCCGTCTATAGTGGAGTAAGCAGTGAGCAGTTAAGGGAGGGGAAGAGAGAAAAGAAATGTCCTAATGCGGAGACTGATATTAGGTTGTTTAGAGGGCGAGACTGCAGTTCCAAGCAGCAACAGCAGCAGCAGCTTTATGACTATGTGTAATTACAGAGTCATTGCATAGGACAGCACTGTTGGAACGAATGTGCGTACACAGGCTATTGTGCAAGGATTCTGTACCGTACAAAATCTAGTTTAGCACTGGAAATGCTGAAAAGAGAGTGTATTCTTCGTTGAACTGCCACATTTCTCTGACTTCACTGAAGAATTAGAAGGGGGTGGGGGGGGAGAAGTGGAGCGAAGGCTGATGATAGGTGTCACAGACCTGAAATACTCGGCAGAAAAACCACCAGTAGTCTCTGAAATCACAGCAGAAATTGAAAGCTCGTTGAATCCGTGGGTTCAAGTTTCTAAGGTGATTATGCAGCAGGTGAAAATCACGCAGGTTTGCCAACAGTCCTGCAGGTTTAGTGTAATTCTTGCTCTGGTGTAATTTCTTGTGTGCTTGTGTGGGAAAAGCGCCTATGTTAAAATAAGCAACTGTAGTTCAGCTAGCTTGCTTGGAAGTGGAGAGAAGAGCGTTGAGGCGAGTTTGTGTCAGGCCATAAAAAATGTGAGGGTGAAAGGAGTGCTATACTAGACATAAGTTTTGAACATGCTGTTTCAACTTTAGTTGAAGAGTTGCATCTCACTCACTCAGTGGCCTTGCAGGCAGTGTTGGCTGAGGGATAGGACACTGAGGCTGTGCCACTGACACTGTCTCAGCAAGTCTTTTGACTAAGACTTTGAAAGATCATAGAAATCATGCCAAAGTTCTTGTGGATACAACTCAAGGTACTTCAGACTTGTTTTTCAGAGGTGCTGGTTACCTGTAATTTTTATCAGTTTAGTTTTGGAAGTACGTGGAATTCTTGAAATATCAGATCCAAAAGATTTCAGATCTGGTATTCAGAAATTGACCTTTCTAAGATTAAGGACAATTTTGTAGAAATGTTACCTTTAACCATCATTGCTGATGTCTTAATAAATGCTGTGAAGGCGTGTAAAGTGTTTTGAGCACTGTGATGGAAAGTACTATAAAAATGGAAGGCTGCTTTAAAATTTCTTATTGTTCAACTAGAATATATTTTTGTTGAACACTCAGGTCACCTTATTACAGGTAGTTTCCTCAGACTGTCAACTAAACACTTCACATAAATGTACGTAGCCTTGTTAATGAAGAACATTGTGATGTTCTGAAGGAGTTTGTGTTTTTTTTAGCAAGTGGCTAACTAACCACAACAGGAGGCCTATCACTTGACAAACTTTTATGGTGATCCCTCTAAGTTTATTGGAGCATTGTATTTTAAGACAAAATAAGCAAAGATATGTTAATCTGCGCATTAGTATGAGGTTTTATTAGTAGATTTTTCTTTGATTTGTTTTTCATGTCTTGACTGACTTGTCCATTTATGTTATACTGGGTGTTTTAATGTCAAAATTACTTCTGGGAAGAAACAGAAACAGTGCTTTAATATTCCTTGAATCATTTGTGGTAGTGATACAATACAGTCATTTCTTATGCTAAATCTTTTGCTTTTCACAGCCTGTGTGGTGGGAGAAGATGTTTTAGGCTAGGATTCTTCGGGCTTGTATACAAAGGAGTAGGTGACTTTCATGTCCGTGAGTAGTCCTGTGGTACTCGGTGGAGTTAGTCATAGAGGTACGTTTGTGTGTATATTAGCAAAGGGAGGCGTAGCCCTGCTGGCCTTTAACCCATCCAGGTGCATGAGAGTAGCGGTGATAGGAAGTGATGAGGGCTTTAGCATGGTACAAGCCTTTTGAGAACCTATATACTCGTTCCAGATGTTGATTTATGTTTTTGTGTCTTCACTCTTATTGTCACCCAGAAGTGTTTACCGCAGGACTGCAGAAGGTATTTTCAAGCCTGTCATCCCTCCCATGACATTCTGTCAAGCTGCCAGGCAAGCCCTTAAGTTGCCCCTGAAGGAGGACCCGCAGCCTTTCTTTGGCAGTGGCCACCTTGGTGATATTGGTAGCAGCAGTGGGAAAGGGGGTGGGGGCCATGTTCCAGGATGTAAGGAGACAGAGTGACTACCATGAACCAGAATGGGGGTCTTTCTAGCCCATGGCCCTGTTCCCAAAGGTGGATGTGTTTTCTATAGTCTTGGCAATTCTTGAGGAGTTTCTGTTCAAGAAACTTACCTAGTTTTCCCTTGAGCAGAGGTAAACATCTGGCAGGTACTTTTTAACCTACTGATGATCATAGAATGAGGTTGTTGAAGGGGCTTGTATTAGGGATAAGAGCTGATTTGTTTTTTCTAAAAAAAAAACCTGATTTTTTTTTTCTTTTCTGGAGGCATTGCATAAAATCTTAGTGTTAGTTGGAGTAAATTACAGTTTTTGCTAAATGAAATGTAGTAAATATGCATATTGTCTCCAGTACAGTTAGCTATATTCTAAGTGAAATAAAGGGAGAAATGAACCACTTTTCTCTGAGTGTTCATTGCATGAAATGGGGGAGGGGGGAGGCAGGAGCTCTAGTGGTGAGGTTTTGTAGCACATGTCCAAAAAGTTAGAAAATTCTGGTACAGACAAGCCAAGGATCATGAGTCAGCTCCAGCTGGAAGACTTGTCACTGAGCAATTTGTAAATAGGAGCGTTGTACTGATAATTCAAGGAAATACCATTGTTAGGATCTCCCCTAATCATTTGAATAGAGTGGCACAGAGCTATCTGTCGGACAGGAGTTGTTTGTGCTTTAATCACGTGTTCATCTCAGTGTGATTTGAGCATTCAAACCAAGAAATCCTTGTTGTGTGATCTGTAGGTCCCTGAAGGAGGCGGTTGCTCAAGTAATGAGCACTTTTACCCTAGGAGCAATACCATAACAAGGCAATTTGGAGAATATTCATAATTCTGGAACTAGTTTTAAGTTTGTGTAGCTGCCTACTACCAGATGGAAGCTCCTTGGCAGCTACAGCAGCTCCCGGTGCACAAATGGCATGTGTTTCCAGCGTGAGGCTGTTCAATAAGCACCTCACAACGTTTTGCGTAACTTCTGTTTCTGAATGGTCTCCAACTATAGCCCTTCTCGAGTACTCTGCGGATCAACTCTAGTGACTGCAAAATACACAGAATGTTGTGGGGAAAAAGCTATACTCTTCACTCCGGGGGAAAAATGTGAATGTATGCATTTTGAATGCAGCCAACATTCAGGTATTCGGGAGCAAACGATCGAATGGGGATGCAAAGATAAATCTTGGTAATTCATTCTTTGCTTTTCTGGCTGTGTTGATGCTTTTTATCATGTTTGCTGCAACTGACAGCCACCTGATCACCAGGCCTGAATTAATATAATTTGTTAATCCATATGTAGTGTGGACAGTGTATGGATATTCTTTGAAATGTACATCTCTAAAAAATGAATGTTCTTTTTATGTACAAGTAAACTACATGAATGCCTCTTGTTGCATTGACAGCTGGTGTTCATCAAGAAGTTGAAACCCAAGAAAAGATAGATTTGGAGGGAGTGGCAGAGTGTTCAGTGGGGTTGGGTTTTTGGGGGGGTTTTGATTTTTTTTTTTTAAAGGCATCTTGAAAGACCTACAACAAAACGTGGAATAATGCTTTCTTTGGTCTTTAGTTTTTGAAAATTAAAGTTGTTCTATTTAGTTTGGCTTAAGTATTGGTAATGATTGAATCAAGGTAAATGCTATTAGTGACTGGAATAGTAAACTGAGCAACAATTCTGATATCTTTTGTACTAAATTTGTTACTGATTCATTACATGTTTAGTGTTGGGATGTAAAGAGATAAGTGGAATCAAGTCAGTATTCATGTTTTATTTCTTCTTTGCTGTACATTATCTTCTCACATGAAAATTGGTTCTCAGTTGCTTGGCTTTCCCCTTTATAGCTTACTAATAGGAGAAGTTATGGTATAATAATATCTATTGGTATATCCTCTTGTCACTTATTTTGGGAAGACAAATGAAATGTGTCTGTGTAATGTGTACACATGCTATTCTGTTATACACCCTTAAGCTTCTCATATTATAACTCAGTTTCCCTGAGAACAAATATTTTTTTTGTGATGCTAGACTACTGTTTGTGAAGTTTTGTTTATTTTTTAAAAAAATATTTTTGAAGTTTTTTTGCATGACTGTTATTATTTCAAGCTTTAATATCATGCTAAATTTTGTGGTTTATCTAGTTTATTGTTTTCAGTAATGTTGCTTTTGGTATTTGTATAACTATAGTGACCAAAAATATAAGAATGATGACTGCAAGGATTGTTCTTTTTTCTCAAGGGCTTTTAACTGAGAAGACTTTCTGAAATACTGACTTGGCTTTGCAGGCTGGTTGTGGTACAGTGTTGTATGGCTGACTTCCAGCTACCAGATAGGCTGCATCCCTCCAGTGTGGGTAAACTGGAATCTGTTTTCTGAAGCTACATGTTGTGGAGCAGTAGGCCTTCAGAAACGCTTGTTGCCTTGTTCACGATGTGTATTGTAATGAAGTCTAAAGTTGAAACTAGTTCCAGAATTATGAATAATCTCCAGATTGACTTCTTATGGTCTAGTTCCTAGGGTAAAAGTGCATTTCTGCTTCGATCCCAGGTTGCTTGAGGAAGTTGTGTGATTTCAAACTCGACTTCTTCATGTGTGCTTAGGTACAGCCTTATCTGTTACGTCTGTCCTTCTACGATTCCGTGAGCGTCTCCTTTTGAACTCCTGCATCTGCCTCTTAGTAATCTGTCATAAATTGTTATTGTTTAGAGTTTTATAGTAATGTAGGTCAACTATTCTTGCAGTTTCATAACATCCTTAACTGTTCAGATTCTTGATCCTTTAGACACATTGAAAAGTAAAGTAAAACAAAGTGCATACTCCTGGGATTTTACTGGATCGTTTGCCATTAAACTGTCTTGTTTTCAGGCTTTATTTCTTCCTACATAATGTATTGTTTATTCTTTCAAGCACTTCCTGAAAGGAGAGTTTACTGTGTTTGTGGGAAATAACTACACTTGGGTGGAGAAGAATTTAGCAGAGTATTTTCCTATTTTGAATTTGGTTTTATATCATTTGAGAACAAAATCCCAGCACTGCCAAATTCCTGGTGAGAGGAGAGAGGGCCACAGCTGTAAGGCATTCAGATTGCTTTAGAAGATTCCAGTGATGATAATTCAGGATGCCAAATACTCATGTATGTGAAACTGACAGGGAGACTGACCGCACCCCTATGGTTTGACTTGATTTTGTGACTTAGAAAATTCTGAGTTGAATTATTCTCTTAGAATCTTTCCTGACAAGCTCTAGATGTTATAATGTGTGAGACATGGTAGATGTTGGGAATATTTTATATTATAATCTTTATTATGCTGAACTAAAATTATAAATTTATTTGGATTTTTATTGGAAAGCTGTTATTTTTTCAAATTTATAGAAAATAAGTATTTTTTCAAGTATATATAATGAGTAAATCCTGTAGTCTTTCTACAACAGTGTTTGTTTAAATGAAGATGTTTTAAGGGATTTTGAAATGCCTGGGGTGAAGTAAATGGATGTACTGTAAATGAAAGCTAATGATTAAAAAACAGTACTGTACTGTTGGGCATTCTTAATATTAAGAGTTTAAGTTGCCCTCCTTGAGTGTTTGGAAAGTCTTTTTGCACATAAAAGGTGTTATTGCAAGGAAGTAATTCTGCAAAATGTTGCATTTGATTATGGGCTTCACTTTTTCTGATTTAATTTCAGTATTGAAGTGATCTTTGTTACCAAGTTTTTCTAAATATATGCAAGAATGCAAAATATATTTAAGACGTTTCTTTTCTCCTGTTGGAGTATGAGAACTACTTGGACTCCTTGTTTTGTGGTTTTTTTTTTTTCTGTTTTAATGCTCTTCTTTCTTTGTCAAAAGTGAAATATTTCAGGTATGGTACTAACTGACTTATTTTGCTATTACTGCTATTTCTTTCTATAGAAAATGTACTAGAACTTTTTCCATAGAAAAATTTTAATCTATAAATAAAAATGCTCTTTTATTGCCTAAGAATATGAGAAGAATGTGGAACTCCTTATAAATAATTGCTTTTACTTTTGATTTTGAGATGCAAGGAATATACGTTCGAAGTGTTGAGGTACTAAAAATCTAGGAAGTCTGGTATACCTGATATTGTGCTTAAGTTTTAAATTTATTAATGGTGAATAATGAGCTGTCTTGCAGTAAGCTTTGTTAGAGTCAATGCTGATGTTTTTTCTTTAAAAATGAACAAAGCCTATCTGAGATTTTTCATTTGTAATATAAATCTAGTTACCTTACCTTTATAGAGGAAATGAAAATAGAGAGAGCTTTGTTAGCAAAAGAAATAAAATAGAGATTTGTAAAGTTTTTCTCTAGAGCTGGAAGAGCTCTTAAACGATAATTGCTATTGATATAAATTGCACACTGGAAAAATCAGTTTGCTCATTCAGGTAGTCTCTCCTGGTGTTTCAGAATGAGCTAGCCTGCCTGTACACACATGTGCATCAAGGTGCAGGTTTTTGTTTGTTTGTCTAAGAATGACGTAAGCATATATTTGCTAAATTGTAAAGCACAGGAGACAAAAGAATCTTGGGCAGACTGGTCATAAAGAAGCAAGGCATCTCTCTAACACAGAGGCAACAGAGCAAGGTTAGAGACCTTTCACTGGAATTGAGGTTGCACTGCTGCTTTTTAGTGAGTTTATGAATTTCTCCACAAGGCACCTCTGTCAGAGGTTTCATTAGGCAAGTATGACACCAAAGGCAGTGGCCAAGGTGCTTGTCAACATCAAGAATTGCTTGACCGTGTGTACTTGGATATTTAGTTAAAGGAACAGTGTATTTGATATTTGGAGTTGATGTTAGAACAGCCACGTTGGAAAGATGCTGCATCTTTTGTGCTGACTATATATTTGGGTGACATTGAATTGGCTTTTACTTTTTTTTAAACAGAAGTGTTGTATTGTGTTTTGTTTTTCTTCCCCAGTGGTGCTAAATCTAAATCAATAATCTGTTCCAGTCCTGATGAGCAATATTCTGTTACTGTAGTACTGTGAAGTTACTGTTGACGTTTGTGGAAGAATGAGTTTTAGATCAAAGGGCAAAACTTCTTGTTTTTAAAAGACAACCCCAAAACAAACATTCTGATGCACACACAAAATAAAGAAGTACCAAGGTAGGACAATGCTTAAACTTAGACGCTTTTAATGCTTCCCTTCATCAGAGGTATCGGTATTTAAGCTATACTTGGATTCGGATCTCAGATTGTCAACACTCACTTCAGTCTGTCTACTACCATAACAGCATACTTTAAGGACTGCATGTGACAAAAGCTATCAAGAAAACTCAGCATTTGAACTGGTTCACATGTTACGTGGCTAAAGAGTGGAGATGGCACTCATGTTTACAGCAACAATTTGGTGTCTAATACAGAAACATAATTTCTTAAAAAACAAAATTCCCATTTTCTGTAGTCTCGTCAAAAATTTGAGAAGAAATCTACTGCAGAGGATTTGTGAGAATAATTCAAATCTGTGTAACATGGTTTGCTTCTGCTCTTCACATCGTGGGCATTAATAAAAAAGACTGCACATGCTCTGTAATTCTCAGGCTGTGTGGTGTAGGTGAGTCTACAGTTTTACTCAGTTTCTTTCGTATTCTGAGCTGATATGGTTTTACTGCAGGTTTTTACCGTTTTAGTTTGAATAATATGTAACAGAGGTGCAGGCTACACTTGGACCTTTAGAGCTCAAAGTGATCTGTATGCGTCCCTTTTGTCCAAAGTGGATGGAGGTGGCAATGCTGTGACTGGGTCTGTACCAGCAGTTCTTATGGAGGTCTGTTTCTGGAATACAGCCTAGAAACTGAAGTCAGGGGGAGCTGTCTAAAAGTATGAGTTGTGTTAAAATGTTTAAGAAGTTGCATGCATAGTCCTACGAAGAAGTCAATGGCTTTGTTTAGCCTTTAAAAATCTTAAGTAAAATCTTGCTTTTAATCTATTTTATTAGCCTGAAGTGCTTTTAAAGTTGTGTCTGTGAGTTAACTGGTGTTAGTATTCTGGGAGGGAAGAGTGTTTGTATTTATTGTTTCATTGAGCCTTTTATTCATAGGTAAACACAACAAGCTGCTTACACTGAAACTAAAATGGTCAGCAACAAGGAGCACTACCTAAAGCTTTGAGAAAGTCTTGCTCTTTGCCATGATGTGGAAGACCATTATGTCTTCTAGTTATGGAATTTCCCTCATCTAATATATGAGTCCACACTTAAATTTACAAACTGTTAGAGACAAATATGGGACAACTAAGACCAAAGACAGACTTGAAAGAGAAGGCAACAAAATGCTACACAGGAAGGAGTGTTTTCTGGTGCCATAGGACATGGAACACAACTGTTTCCAAATTTCTCATTTTCTTTCCATCTGGGGCTGACAAGTAAATTACATTGTTTGTGCCTTGTTATCATCCTCCTCTGAAGATGAGGTAATTGCCTTCAACAAACTGTACTCTGTCCTAACAAGTAGTGGCACAATGTCAAGAGTGGGAATGGAGACTTTGCTCCGCCCGGGCGAGCTGATTGATGGGGGCTCTGTTAGGGGAAGGTGTGATGTGTGAGCCTGAGTTCAGATCTCGGTGGCTGGGTGAGTGTTTTGTCAGCAGGCTTTGGGCAGGTCACACCTTCTCATGCCTACTGGGTTTGAGGCACCAGTTTCTCTATGGAGCAGACTGAGTGGAGTTTCCCTAGTCAGGTTCCTTACTCAGCTTTAAATCAGGTTGTCACCAAATAGAATTATCATCTCCGTGGTTCTGTGCACTTAGGTGATTTCAGTCTGGCTCTTACACAGAGTTATTTCATACTTTTCTGTTTCTCATTTGGGTAACTTTGGCAGTGTTGTTGACAAGGTCAAAACAGAAGAAACCGAAGTGGTAGGTCAGCTTTCTCTCAGTTGGAGCGTGGTTCCAGGGCGTTTTCCCCAGGTGGTTATACATCTGTCAGCTGCTGTACTATGGTTTTTTTTATTGTGAAGATGAACAGAACTAGTCAATTTTGCTGTATGCTAAAAATTATTTTAAGATGACAGTTCTTTCTGACTGACTTGTTTTCTGAGAGAAAGGTACAGTTTGGAGGTGGAAGGGTGTTCTGTGTTTAGTGACAGCTATAACAGTTATTGTAAGTGACAGAATTTGCTTGGGAAAGTGCTCTAGGTGAAGTGTAGGATGCCTGGCTGTTTACAAGTAACCATCTGAGTTGTACAGTTTGGATGCATGGAGGGAATGTGAAAATCTATTAACATCTTTAGTTACTCAACTAGTTTATTTTTGGGAGCTTGTGAATTGGCAGGACATAGTGACCCTGTCTGAAGGGGAAGAGTGCAGTGACTTTGAATGCAGAAAACTTGGTGAATATTTTGTCAAGTTACTTGCTGCTATTTCTTTGAGGCAACTATAATGGTGATTTTAACCCTCTTCTTTCCCACTGAACATTTTTTGCATAGTGTTGATATATTTTAATGAAAATCCAACAGAAAATTGCTTAATGCATCATACAACAGATTTGAAGAGTATGAGGTTTTCTTGTTTGAAAAAAGGGAAAAAAATGGTTTGGTGGTATGTTGCTTGTTTGTAACCCTTTGTAATGTTACATCCTTCATTTGGACTAGCTATAGCTTGGATTCTGAATTGGTCCTGGGCACACAATACTGCAGAAAAGACAGAGCTGTCTTGCACGCAGGTAGTATTGGATGGTGAACAAGTAAGGGGCTGAGAGAAGTTGTGCTTATACACAGAAGCAGAGCTGTATTTTACAAGACACTGACACTGCTTTTGCACTATGTGGTGAGACAGAACCAGCAAACAGGATCGAAAACTGACAGTAACAACTGCAAAGTCTTGCGGAAATTTTGCCCTTCCTATTATGAATTTTCTGTGTGTGACTGATTCACACAAAACTGTTACCGCTTAGCCTAGTGCAAAAGAAAGTACGAACAAGAAGGCTTTCTTGTAGTGTGTTCCTTGTAGCTACTGCTACAGTCCTGGGTTGGAGGGCTGATACCAAGGTTGCATGGAGTAACTGGGGAGTTTATTCTGGAAGAAAGTTGGTTTTCTTGTGGCTTTCCATATTCTGTACTCTTGCACCATCAGAAATTATCAACTACATTGTCAGTTTAGTTGAAAACTACTTCATTGCTGGAAATAAGTTACTTCGAAGCATTTTACTTGGTGTTACTTGGAATTGTCTTTACTGAAAAGTTAAGGCGGTGTTTGTTAATCATTCCATCTCCCTTTATTAATTCACACAGTTCACTTGTCTCACACCAGTGTTGCAGGATTTCTTACAAATTCAGAATTTTGAGAACAGATGACTTACCAATCACTTTGAAGGGAAGGAACCACTGATCTGATTCTTGTGTGTTATACAAACAAAATTTTAAAAATGACAACAGATGAAGTAATAAAGCAAAGGTTAATACTTGGCATGCTGACTGGGTCGTGGAGACTGTTTTGCTTTAAAGGTGACTTTTCCTCCTTCCTTTTTTTTAAATATAAGTTTTTTGGTTTATTTTTTTAATAAGGAAGATCTGGAAAACTCATGTGTGTCTGAAACAATGTCAACTGTCAGCTTATCTGTTCAGCAACAGTCCCTTACTATTGTTAAATACAATTGCTGGAAAAAGTTGTCTTGGGTCCCACGTCTTAATTGAAGACGCGGATGTTCATTTGGTTTTGAAGATTTTTTCTTTTGCTGAAGTGTGTATTAGATGCTAGTTTCAAACAGCATGAGTTCATTTTTCTTTTCAGTACCCTCAGTGCTAATTTTCAACTTAATTTTAAAAAATCTGTAACTTATTTGTCTAGCATTTTAGATTAGCTGTTCCTAGTTTTAAAAATAAAAGATTCCTCCATCACAGTAACTTTTAAAAATTGAAGTGTTTTCTGTCTGACAAATCTTTTTTCCTCCCCATTGTAGATTGTCTTAAATACAGGTTTAATGATTACAAACACCTTGTTGGTTAAACATGAAGAAATATATCGTTGTACTTTCACGTTGCTTAATAGTTTGTTGGTAACTGAGAAGGTTTTCAAACAAATTGAATTTTTGGAGGTGAAAAAACTCTGAAGTCCTCGATAAATCTCTTACAAGAACTTCTTGAAAGAAAAATAACTGTTTTTTTTTTTAAATTTAAGCAAGGGAATGTTTTTGCAATTCCTTGATTGCAAAGACAATATGCTGGAGCTTCATAATATAATCAGATTGTTTGTGTAGTGCTTGTTTGTTTGTTGGGCTAAAGCATCATTTTAAGAAAAAATATTGAAGTAAACTACTTATGAATAATTTTTTCCATTTAAATTGGTTCTTACCTGCAGTATATGTACTCACGTAAATATATGCAGGTATATGTACAGTATTAGTATATAGCCAAGAGAGAATACAGCTGATTAATGATCACAGGTGTTGCTTATTGTTGTGACTTTAAAAAATGCTTTGCAAATAGCATTCATCTCCTCTTCTTGCCAAACAAAACATCCAAATATAAATTGAATGCTAATGTAAGGGAGAATACCACCTCTGACCAGGCTGTAAACATGTTACAGCCTTAATTTCATTGAAAGCACCCCGTCTCTTGGAAGTTGAGGATTAAAGCAGTTGAGAGAGATACTTTGTTTTAGGCTTTTTCTTGAGAGTTGTGGTAGTAGTGTATGTTTTTTTAATATTCAAAAGAACAAAAAAAACACCTTTCCTGTTAATGAAGTCTGAACACTGTGGTGTAGCTAGCCTCTTTTCAGTCTAAGTCATCGTTTTAGGGAGCTTGCTTTCCTTCTAACGGAGAAATTGAAAAAGAAACTGTGCATATTCATTGTTCGTGGAAATGCAGAACAAGTATAAACAACACAAGGGGCTGTATAGTGAAAAAACTAATGGAAAAATCCTCATCTGAGACCTAAATTAAATGAATGTATTGCAGGATGCCTTTATGTGCACTGCTGGACAGGGTGCAGGGCTCCGTGCTTGTGCTGCAGATGTCTGTTGCCTCACCTGTCCTTGCGGGGGTGTTTAGTGCCTGGCTGGGCCTGGGGGAGCCCTAAATGAATGGAGGGGTGGGCCTGGATATCGCAGCAGCCGCAGCCACAGGTCACTGCATGCCAGGCTGCCTGCAAGGGCAGGGGAGCTGCCAGGTGCCTGGTTTTGAGGGCAGCCTGTGCTTTCATGGCTCTTGAGGCTGAGCTCAGCTGCAGGGTGGATATAAACCCTTTGAGAGATACTGTTTCTTCAGGCTCCCACTTGGGTTCTTGCTGGGCAGCTGATGCATTTCGTTGGGAAATGCAGCATCAGAAAAGCATACTTTTAGGCTCCAAGTGGCTTTGGAGCAGCTGTACTATGGCTAAATAAATATAACCCTCTGTAAGAGGAAATAGCTTTTCTAGCAGATATATGCACAGATGGATTGTAATCATACTGAGGCCAGTGTTTGCCTCAACAAGAGGAAAAAAACCCAACTTTTTAGTAGAGAGCTGTAGATGGAAATTTGTATTTATACTAGCTTCTTGCAGCAGCGGTTGGAGAAGACTGCTTCTGCCGAGTAGGAATGAGGTGGGCATCAGAGGGAGTTTGAAAAACTAAAGGAGCTAGGGAGATACAGGCCGTGAGCTACAACAGGAATGTACGTTAAAATTCATTGGTCCCCAGATGCCTACAAAAGTGTCTGTGAGCCGCTCTCTTACAGCAGCGTGCGTGGACCTGGATAACAGGAGTGTATGAGGTGTATCATAACAGTAGTGCCAGAGGTACTACTGTAGTGGGTGTCAGTATGCTTAAAGAGAGCAGGGGAGGATAGCCCTCCCCTGCCAGGGCAAAACCCAGTGTCTTGCCACCTCCAAATACAGATTTAATTTTTTACAGAAAAATAAGAGCTTTTTTAAAGAATGCAAATTCGGAATATATTTGGTAGTTACAGATACAAAATATTTGACAAATAGAGCAATGTACAGAGCTAAAATTGTAGGGACACAGCATTTATGAGAGCTGCTGCTTCTTCAGGAGGGAATTGTGATGCGAAAATAGTGGATCTGGTATAAGATCATTCCAAGTTTTTTTTGTCTTTAGTGAATGAGAGGGTTCTTTAATGAATACTTTAATGAAGTATTGTTAATAACTTCATCTTCAAATATTAAGATACTTTAATGAAGAAGGATTTTGCTTTAAAAAGGCATCTTCAAACTGAAAGCAAACTTGCAGATTAAAACAACACCCTTCTGTGTATTAAAATAAATGAATTGTGTCTCCTGAGAGGAATGGTGCCAGTATCCAGAGGAGGCCTTTGGGCCATGTGATGGAGTTGCATGCCTTAAAGAGTAAAAAGTGACTTCTTTTTTTTTTTTTTTTTTTTTTATGGCTGGTAAGCTTTAGGGTGGGAGGGAAGAGGTGGTTAGTGATTGTTTTTAAACACTGAGGTTTTCCAGAATGCCTGGGAAGGACATGGTGCTGCTTTTGTGGTGCACGTTTGCTGAGGTCTGTACAGCAGAAGAGTCTGCATCGGATCTCTGGCAAGAGCTCCCTGTGCTCCACAGGCCAGTTTTCCACAACCCTCAGCAAATTGGTCGCCACTGATTATTCTTTCCACATGTCGATTTTGTGCATGAAGCTACTTTAGGGAATTGAAGCCAAAAGTCAGGAGTTGGAAGGTTAATTATTTCCCTTGCCTTTTTGCGTGTGTGTGCAATTTGCTTGGAGGGAGACAGAGGAGAGTGTTAACCGTTTACAAGTATACATCTCCCCTCATTCCTCCCCAGAATGAGTGTGGAAGTTATTTCTAGACTGGTTTAGTGAAACAGATAATTACAGAATCACAGAACGGGTTGGAAGAGACCTTGAAGATCATCTAGTTTCAACCCCCTCTGCCATGGGCAGGGACACCTCCCACTAGCCCAGGTTGCTCAAAGCCTCATCCAGCCTGGCCTTGAACCCCTCCAGGGATGGGGCATCCACAGCTTCTCTGGGCAACCTGGGCCAGTGCCTCACCACCCTCACTTGAAAAAATTCTTCCTAGTGTCTAATCTAAATCTACCCTCTTTCATCTTAAAACCGTCACCCCTCGTCCTATCACTGCACTCCCTGTTAAAGAGTGCCTCCCCATCTCTCATCAGGTCCCATGGACTTGTGCACCTTCAGGTTCAGGTTAGATGGTCTCAAACCTGATTTTCTAGAGCAGGCGCGGTTCTTCATTCTCCCATTCCCTGCCTTTGCCTTCTGTGACTTGGGCAGTGTGTCTTGAGCACTTGCCAGTGAAGACTGAGGCAAAAAATCATCTTAATAGTAGAGACTGTTGTAAGTACATGGATTAGCAAGAAACACACAGTGGGTGGGTATTGTTACTGAAGAGTTAGTTCTGCACAATGAACGGGAAAAGACTGCGTCCATATTCGGCTAAGAAAATTTTGACTGTTGTAGCTTATGCCAAAGTGTCTCTGTTGCTGTGGACTTTATTTTAAACTGTTTATTCAAAGACCACCAGAAGTGTCATTTTACTTGCTGAAGGTATAAAAAGCTTGAAAAGTTGTGGTAAGCAATTTTCTTTTTTAACATTAGAGTTGCAGATCTGCTTATTTTAGAATTTGACTGGAGAACTAGTGAAGTGATACTGGGAGTTGAGCAACTGACAGGTGGGCTTTTTTCCAGCTGCTGCCGTGAAAAACCTGAACCTTTAAATCCAATGTCTACTGAATGTTAGGGGGAGGTATATGTATGAAATTTTTCAATTGATTTTTGAAAATTCAAAATCTTTCAAACTAAAAGCAGTTCCTCCAGTGATACTGAGACATTTGACACACAGCATTCTTTCTGTATTAAAAAAAAGTGTGAATTCCTCTTAATCATGCAAATACCTATGCATAAAATTAAAATATATGTATTGACAATTGAAATGTTTGGGAAACCCTTTTATTTCTTCAAAGAAGGGAGCTGATAAGTGTAACTAAAATGGTAAACAACTTCCTTTTATTGGTTGTAGCTCTTTTATGTCCAAATCTGTGCTATTACTTTCAGATAAGGTAGAAGTAAAAAAAAATTAAAGAAATTACCAAATGTGAGAAGCTACATAAAACATAAAGTGCAAACTAAGAAGATACTACAGTTGCTTAATTGGACGGGTGGTTTACCTCTTCTGAAACAGTTTGTCCTGCCATGGTATCTCTGTAGAACTAAATATATTTAAGTGGAAAGCAGCTTGTTCTACGAAATGGACAAAATGTGCTGGGAGTAGAGGTGCAAGAGGGAAGTGCATCTGCAGGGACTGATACACTTCTGGTTTCAGAAGGGAGGTATTTTCTTCTTCCTGATTTTTTTTTTTTTTTTTTTTTGTCATCTCACCTTTGTCTCGCATGCTAGCTTCCTACATGTTGCAACATGAATGGAAACCAACCATTGTACTTGACCTCAATCTAAAATGGAAAGTGGTAAATTCTTCAGCTCTGGGCCTCTGAAACTGATGCTTGGGGGAATCCCTGTCTCTGTGCAGATGCTACTGTGAAACTTTATGCCAGCATCAGGGTCACATGTTGCACAAGGTAGGCTGAAGATACCTGAAGAATGTGGAAACCTTGCTTAAGGAAAGCTGTACGTTTAGAAATGGTTACAGTAATATAAGTTTAGCCTGCTACGTGCAGGAACTATGTACATGTAGAAGCTGTTCTTTTATCTGAACTTTTTTTCCTGGTGGTCTTATGTGCAGGGAGTGATGAGTGTGAATTTTCTTCTGCCTTTTTGTTCAGTTTTATGGCTCTCACAGTACTTTCGTGACTGTGATTTGGCAGATTTTGTCTGCAAGGGAACCTTTTGTGCTGAGTTGTCAAGATTTTTAGTGACGAAGAGCAAGAACAAAGCCACAAATACAAGTGGTGGGAGATGTAGGAGCAGAATTGACTTAACAACATCTACTGTAAGAGGTGAATCAGTTATGTGCAAATTAATACTTGTTCTTTCTATGTAAGTAATGCTGTGACTTAGCATTCCTTGTCCATAACTCTCACGGCTTTTATTTTTTTTGTAAGTAGCTGCTATAAATACATAGCTTTTTATGGAAAGGGGGAAAACAAGACTTGCAATTTCGTCTCTAGAGTTTGTGTTTAAAAAACTCTTGCCTCTACTTATTTTTTTCGTGACACTTATATTTCACAACCAAATGAATGTGTGATGGTTCTGCCCCTCCCTTCTTCCCCCTCTCCCTCCTTAAATGACAGAAATCAGATGTTTGTGGCTGCAGAGCAAAACTGAGGCTGAGGACTGGTAGTGTACCCCCACCTCTGAGGTCTCAGTGGTGGCAGTGGCAGAGCCCCTTCCATCGTCCACTGAAAGAGTCCTTGTTCCTGCACACTGATTGCTGCGATCTGTGCCATGTTACTGCTAAAAATCAATACGAGTTGTGCTCTAAACTTGACCGGAGACAGGATTAAACAGAAGATTCAGTTAGAGGGCTCAAGGGGCAGAAGCTTGTCCCTGTATGGGTGGGCTCTGAACACATGCAACTCCTACACATCCTACACATCCGTTTCTTGTGGACCCGAAAGCTGTTTCTTATTTGTTGTGCCTCCAATGTTGCAGTTGTGGGAAGAGAACAAAAATTCTTTTCCCTTGAAGTGGTTGTCAGGAAGGAGGTTGCAAAGATGGGATGAATGTACATGTCACTGTAATCGCTGAAAACACTGTCTTGCAGGATTTAAGAGCTCCCCTTCCTTTTTTTATTTTCTGATTACAAAGTGTGCTTTGATGCTTATGGTGATCATAAGTGATGTAAACAGATGAAAATACATGTCAGAGCTAATCTGCCTGTAGCTATAAATTGGTATATTCCTTCCCTTCTTTCTTCATTTGAATTTGTAGTTGGGTGCAGGGAAGGGATTTAATGAGGTTGTTCAGCATTGTCACCTAATCCCTAGACAAAATGAATAACTACGTCATGTTTGCACCTGAACCCATCTGCCTAGTGTTCCTGAATTGCTCTGCGTGTCCCCTGGACACTACTGCAGCCAAGGCCAGTGTGTCACTATGCATATAGGCCTTATAGGTGACAACTCTAATAAAAGCTAGAAAAATATTTTTAGATACACAAGAAACCTGCACTGACTGCTATATGCTTAGCTTGAGTTTATGCATGGCATACAGCCTCATGGGCAGGCTGAAATGGGCAGAAGTGTTTCAGGGAGGTTTCATTTGCACTTTAGCCGTCCTTAGGATGGGATTTCAAACTGAGTAAGAGACTAAAGATGATTGAAAGGGTAGGACACTAGTTTGAGTTGGCTTCCCTGCTCTGTCATAGACCTCTTCAGGCAAGTCACTTCATGGTCTCTGTCTCTGACTTAGTCCTCTTCAGTAAAAAGGGAGTAATAGTAGTTCCTTCCCTTAAAGAGGCGTTGCCAGGGTAAGTGCATTAAAGAGTATATAGTGATGTTATACTATGATTGTGGCGCCATACAACTGTGTAAAATAGAAATTGCTGGTTTTCAGTTTCTGTACTAAAGTGCAAGAAATGCAGTCATGGACAATAAGAGGAGTACACCTGGCTAGTACTGTCATTTTCTGAAAAAACAAAATTAAAATCTCCTACTGAGTATGGTTTTCACGTAAGTGGAAGGGTCCTTCCCCTTAGCCCACGGATCCGGGCAGAGCTTGTGGACCATACAAAAGCATTGTAGAACACTGCATCTGTGCATACAGATCTCTAGTATGGCACTGTCATGTAGATATTAATGTTTGAGCTCTTGGAGAAATATAGGTGAGTGAGCTTTTATGTGCTTTTAGAAGACCTTGTGATTTTTATATCAAAATAGCCTTAACATTTACAGCAGGGTGGGGGGAGTTCTACAGGGTGTGTTAAGGAGTGTTCTATACCAGTTTCTGAATTTTAGTTCCATCTATTCAAAATGCAGATGCTTTACCTGACATCTTGCAAACGCAGTCTGTATCTGCACAGTATGAAGGAGTGAAAAGTGGACAGGCTGAGAACAAGGAATTCCAGAAGAATAATCTCTTGTTGGCTACCTGTTCACTATGCAGTGCAAAACAGGCCACCTTTGTCTCTGTGTTCACCTGTTGAAAGTACAGAATGTTGCACACAACATGTTGTGAGGTTGGATGAATTGGTGTTAATATATTGCTTTAACTGTTGCATAACGTTACGTAAAAGTTGAGTATTCCAATAACATCAAGTTTGTTTGTGGGCAAGTTCCTTCAAGTACTTTCCCCAAACGAAATTTGTCTTCAGTGTAACAACTAGTAGAATGTTTTTCTGCTTCAGTTAATTCATAGATCTGTCCCAAATCGGGGAGACCTATATAACGAACATCAGCCTGCTGATGGTGAGGGACTGGACATTCGTTCTTATTGTTTGGAGATATGTTGAAAATGGTAAAGTCATCAGAAGCTGTGCAACAAAAGTTGAACTAGTAAACTATTTGAAGAGTGCTATCTAGCTGGTGTGGAGAAGCCATTTAGAGTCCACTAGACATGTTATGATTGTAAAGGAGCATCAATCTTGGATTTCTTTTTCTTTGGTGTGAGAGGGCCAGGTTAATCGAATCCATACACCTGAAGGGATGATGAATTCATTAACCTTTCATGCTGAGAGTGAATACTGTGTAAGAGATTTTATCTTGTTTTAATGCTTAGCAATTTCTTTTGGAGATGGTCAAGTGTTTAGTGCTGATCCTCTTATTGGCTTTTCTCGTAAGTTGCTGTGTGACTTTCAAATCATTTATGGACTTTTTTTTTTTTGCACTTGGGAAGGACTTACTGTTCCTGTTGTAGCAATTACATAGCTTGTATCTTTAGCAAATACAGCTATTCAAAGTGTAATGTGGGATTATTGACCCAAAATGTTATGACTTCAATTAGAATATGTTTATATTGTTCCAGGGCTCCCAGGGCAAACTATATAAGTGCAGGAGGAAATGTGAAAGCGTGTTACACTTCAGATCTGCTTAACGCTCACAGAGTTCCATATGCAGGTGTATTAATGTGAAAATCTTAGGTTTTCCTCTAATACTGAACTTGATTGTTGTGACCTTAATTTTGTATTTTACTAAGAACTGAGTCTTTTTCTCAATTTAAACTAGTTTTGTGAGAGAGCTTAATAGATGGCACTTTTCCTCATGCTGTTATTGAAGGACATTTTTCCTTTCTAGTTGTAAGTGCAAGATGGGAGGTTTGTTTGGTTTCAGGTAGGCTTGTTGAGCTGCATCTTTAGGAAGCTTCTGACTTTGCTCTGCACTTACGTGTGAGGCCAGTGTAAGTATGAGACCCGATTGAGGAAGTGCTTTGTGATGTTAGTAAGGATAGCTTGTTAGTGAGTACTATTAAAGATAATACGACTTTTATGACCTCAAAATACTTCATGAATAGAGGTGTATTGGGTTTCAGGTATTCTCTTTATGAACTGATCTGAAGTAGTGTGCTTAAGATGCATGTCTGTGACAGAGCTAGAAATCGATCCCAGATCCCTGAGGCTCTGCCTGTGCTTTTCGTCCCAGCTATTCTCCTGTTCCAGTTGGGTGAGTGATGATGCCTGCTTGATGGTGTCAAGAGTCTCTCTGCCAAGAGCTGTGGTCTGGGTATTGCATGTATTTGTGTCTCTCATGAAGAAACCTGTGAATTTAAAATATCAGCATCTCTGTGAACATTTCTCCTTTCTCTTCCCTTATTTGTAGGCCATTACCCCTCGCAAAGCCTTGTAGGAATCTGTGAAGTGCTCAGACTGTGGCACTGGAAACCTACATATGTCTGGTTTTGTGATGGAGTGCTGGAGAGGTTGAGATGGAAACAACTGAACCTGCAGCAATCTTTCCTGTTGCAGCTCAGTGCATTCAGATGTTTTCCTCTCAGGGCTAAAGTGCAGAGAGATTTGGTCTGTCTCTGGGGTGTATCCATGCAATTCTGCAGCTGGCGTGTTTGTGGCGGGAGAGGCGTTGGAGCGAAGGACACGTTGTGATTATGTCAGCTATGTGAATGTGAAGGCAGGGAGAAGCTTTTGGCCTGCTCCTTGCCATTCTGACTTTAGAGCCTGCTGCGATTCCTGCGTGTCGGAGTGTTGGTCTCTCTGTTGCTAGCAACTGCCTTCCCTGACAGCTCCAAACAAAAAAGCTTAAAATAGCTATCTAAGTACTTACAATTAGAAGAACTGTTAACCCATTTCCAGTAGGAAAGAATAATATGTTCATGTTAACTGTACAAAGCCTGAAAGCAGCATTCCATACTCCTTAATTGCTGTGCTCTTTCTAAGGCTGCCTGAGCCTCTTCAGATCATGGTATTTATCATTATGACAGATTATAATAACTAATCTTCCTAACTTCAGTGTTGTTTATAAACATTAGCTAATTTAAGAAATGTACCATATACCTATTTTGTTAAAGGATAGACCTGCACTGTGTTGCAGAGCTGTTTGTACAGATGGGCTTTCCTGCGTATTTGTTGACAACCAGTTCATGTAGCTGTCTCTTTCTCATAGTTCTCTCTAAGAACTGCATGTTGTTGCTGTGCAAGATGAAAGACTGGTCTGGTGCAAATCATGAATCTTTTGTTTTCATGACATGAGGTTTGGGCAACATTTCAGTTATTTTGGAAATGCCACTCAAAGTTTTGCTTGAGGAGAAATTAAATTGAGGATCTAACTTGTACCTTTTCAATAGCTGGTAGAAACAACATTGTCAGTTCCTTTAAAAGCAAATCAAGGTGGTAGTTTTTTTTCTTTTGTTGTTTGTTTAATAATCTGGTAGTTTTTAGAATTCCAGTCTGTTTTAATATTTTTTCTTCCTCATCCGTGCTGATTTTGTTCTGGTGGAGCTGTTCTGTAAGCCAGGTTTTGCCTGGCTCATTCGTTGTAAGGACAAGACTAATCAGCACTTAATGGGCATTTTCATTGTAACAACTTTTGGGTCATTCTCATCCCTTTAAAACAAAATTATGTGGAAAATCCCAGGTGCATTTTGCAAAGTGAACATCCAATACTTGTTTACAGCTTGAATTGAGGAAGACAACCCAAAATATAGGTTATTTTTTTTGAGTGTTTCTTGAAAGTGTGCAACTCTTCTCTCATGGAGCTGTTACCTGAAAACTTCCTTTTGAGGAATATACATGGTGCTTCAGACCCCATAATTCAAAAACCAAAAATCCTTCTCTTATAATGTCCTGATTACTAGAATGCATGTGTTTGTTTAGGTGGAATGTAGAAAATCGTCATGATAGGGTATAAATAAAACCATATCCATGGATATAAATAGTAGGTCAAAGTGTAATCAGAATGCATGCTTAGGTGAATTTTAAGACTATTTGAACAGAAAATAAAGCTGTCCAATTAACATTTGAGAACACATTTTCATTGCCTCTCCTTCATTACATCCTTCTACTGTAACAGACCAAAATATTTTACTTAAGTAGGATTTGTATTTCTCCTTGGTTTGATTGGTTCATGAGATGTAGTTAATATTTTCTTCTTGGGTATGTGTATTTTTCCCAAGTAATATGGTAATTCTAAATTTTTTGTTACTTTGCTTGCAGCATAGGTAATGAACCATGATGCTGAGTGTCAGAAATTATCAAGATTGGAGCAGTAGTTTGTCGCATCTGGTGCTGCAGTATAAGCTGCCTGATTTTGCAGGCACATAGTTCTTCAGCATGACTGTTGTCTCCCCTGCTTCGTGTCAGAGAGCTAATGGATTTCACTTTTGAATCCCTGGTTAGTACAGTGGTTTAATACAGCTTTATCAATTCCCAGCCTCTGAAAATGGGAAAGTGAAAGTGGCAGCAAAGTAATTTTAACCATGCTGTCCTCAGGGTGGAGGGGCACTTGAAGTCAGTCATAGCTTCAGTCTTCCTCTGCAGTGGAAATGGGCTGGTCACATGAAAATCTGGGTAGCCCATAAGTGTCTTCAAAGTGTACTACATATTTAGTTATGAGTTTTCTAGCCCCAGGCAGGCACCTTCAGACAACAGTGGAAGTTGTCAAGCTTCCTGGATGCTGGGTTTTCCCTTTTGTTGTCTGTGGAACAGCTTCCCTTTGATCTCTTTGCCCCTATTCTGGGCACGCAGTGAAGAGTTCCTTCTTTGCTATGTATTGCTACGCAAACAAGTAAGCCCTTCCCCATTTTGTAGGCTTTATTGATTCTGGGACTTTCAGCTGTTACAGTTCCCCAGATTAGTTTCTTACTTCATGGTGTTGGGGGGGAATGATTGTTACCTCCTTACATTATTTTGTAGTGGGCGTCTTTTAAACTGGAGGCTGTTGAGTTGGTTTTGCTTGCTCAGTTTGGGCTTCAGTTGATGCTTCTCTGTGGTGCTAGACTTGTGGACAATATGCCTTTCACTGTAGAGACAGGCTTTCTAGGCATCTGTCCAAAATGCCTTACCATTTGGGATAAGGTGACAGGGACATAAAACCATCATTCTCCATTTACATTTCTGGCTTTCTTGGACAATGTTCTGTTTCTCAGTTGCTTTGACTTTCTTCTGCCTTTCTTCAGAAGAAAAATTGCTGTGCTTTGCTGTATAGAATTTACAAATATGGTCTCTATTAACTTTTTTTCTTGTTCCCTCCCAGGACAATATGTAGGAAAGCTGTGCTTTATCCTTTCTGTTCAAGGTATCTGAAGGTGGTGAGTGGGAGGCTGCAAACAATTTGCAGGAATTTCAGTGTAGCTAACTGTCTGGAAGAAAATATGACACTGTGTGCGTGGCAGAGGCTTTTGAGGGAGAGGTTGAAGCTGTGTTCATATGCATACAGCAGGATAAGCAGTGCAATAAGCTTTGCAAATCTTCTGCCAAACACAAAAACTGTCCTGTGTTTTCATCGCTTTCTGGGTTCTTACTCAAGACTGTTGCAATAGGTGGTAGTGTTATAGGGGCAAACTTCTGTTAGCTGGAACAAGTTTCTTGTTTGTGATGCCCTGTAAGTCTCCAGTCATTTTAAGGAAACAAACCACCAAAACCAGAAACAAAACCTACTTCTCTCCTGCTATTGCACTGGAGGAATTAAGTTTTATTTGCCCTTTCTGCACATAAATAGTGCACCCCATTTTTATCTTTTGCATATAGATTTCAAACCCATGTTTTCTCGCAGGATCGGAGGGGAACTGGTAGCTAGTATCCCATATTCTCTTCTTGATTTTTGACCTGCTTTGTTGTGTGATCTTAGAAGTGAGTTAGTTCCTCTGTTTTTGCTCCTTGTTACTAAAATGTGTGTCATGATTCTTTACCTCTTTCATAAGTGTGGGATTTGACCATAATAATGAGCAAATTAGAGAAGGAAGGCTCGATTGCTCTGTCTCAGAAGGACACTGAATAGCTTGCTGCATTTGGCTTAACTGTAAAAATTGTTCTTGGAATCTGTTCATCGTCATTAAAAGTGATTGAGCTTCTTACAGTGGAGATCAGTAATCTGAGTTGCTGGCAGCAGGAGGATTTAATGCAAAATTATTCTCATCACTCTGATTTGACAGACTTCACGTAAGGACTGTGACAGCATTGTTGCAGTTAAGGTGGAGAATGTACATGAGCTAGAACCCAGGAATGCTTTTTATTTTTCCCATGAATACTTTTATTGTAAGGGTTTTTTTAAAAGGTAAGATTGAAGTGGTGATGTGGTCTGTAACCACTTGTTATTTGCTACATCCTTAATTTTGCCAAGGTTTGAGAAGTCAGAGTCTTTCCTGAGTCATTTCTGCAGCATTCTGTCAGAGAAAATTTTGTGCAAATGATCTCAAAGGAGATTAGGAATGTGCAAAACTTACATTTGCTTATCATGCCAAATATAGGTGGTATAGCAGATGAACTAAGCAAAGCACAGATCAGCAGAGCCCTCAACGGATGGGCTGAAGGGTAGAGTTCAAGGTTACTATAGTGTGTGAGGTCATGAACTTGATAAGTGAAATTGTACAAATGTGTGCACACTTGGTGAAGAGAGTATTTAAAGAAGTGGAATAATGATGGGTTGTCATTAAAAATACAGGCAAAAACATTTAAAGAGAGATAAAGATATTTTATATTAAACGGTTGCAAGGGTGTGTTTTTAATTTGTGCTCTAAATCAAATAGCCTTTTACCTTTGATTAAAAGGGGTATATTAAAAATTTTTATAGCAAACTCTCCAGGCTAATGATAAACTGGGACAAGATGGTTGCAATGAATGTAGGGATATCTAAACGATTCTGCAGAACCTGCTTGGGGCTGAGTAGAATCTGCTAATGGGTGTTCAGGGCTGGTACCAGCCTAGTGAGTGGCTCTGAGTGCCTCTTCCCTGCAACATGAAAAGTTCCTTTGAAATCTGAAAATATTTACAGTATTAAAGGAGGTGACATACAATTTGTATTCATCTGAAGAAAGGTTGAGAGATGTTCTGGCATGCCAGAAGTTCCTGGAAATGAAAATAACTAATGTTGCATGCCAAATCTTAGGAGTTATTAAAACAAAATACAATGATGCTAGGTTCTGCTTTTTCTCTGTGCGGCAGGGCATCGTAACACTTCAGTATATTTGGAGGCGAGACATAGTATCTTCTGGGAATTATGGTATCAGAGCTGGTTCTGCTTTATTTAAAGGTAAGAAGTGGTCAGGGGCGTACTGCTCCAAAGCACACTTAGCCTGAAGTGTGTTGCCATTTTACAGTGCTACTGCAGGCTGACTCTTGTGCTGAAATTCAAGTAAAACCAAAAAAAAAAAAACACCACAAAGCTGGTAATTGGCTAGGATGATGATAATGTGAGCTCATCCCTCAACCCAGGGAGGGAAGCCTGCTTAGTCATAGAGCCAGCAGTGCTCAGCCAGTGAAGCTGCCAAGTGTGAGCTTTCCTGGAGCATAGTCATGCTGCAGCTTGAACATCTATCACTTCAGCTTAAATTATGGACTATTATTATTAGAATGACCTGCAAGATATTTTTCTGCAGTTTTTCAATATAGGAAGAATTCCAAAAAGCTAATTTTGTGATGTTTTCATCTACCATTGAAAACTGGATGCACCAAATCCTCTTTTTTTCTTGGTGATCTCTCAGTTAAAATTTATTTTTGTGTGCAGTTGGGAGAACTGGGATGTTCAATAAGTGTGTTTTGTTCGAAGTACCTTAAATTTCTTTCCTCCTGGGTAATGTAACTTTCCCTATCCTGGTTTCTGTGCTGTTGTAATTTCAGTTGTTCTTCATCACTACAGTCTTCTCAAGTGACAAGATAACTTCCCTAAGAGACATAGAATATTTTTTAGACTCTTCATACAACACACAAATACACAATCCTTTCTCTCTCCTTTAGGTTATCTCTGAACTTAGTTTTTTGTAAACTTTGCATCTTAGTACTTTTGTTACATCTCTTTCCTAGATAGGTGCAGTTATAAAGTGATCTGAGTTAGGCTTTGCAATGCTGGTGGCTTCTTAGTAATGGAAAAAACAGAGCCAAAAGTCCATGCGAGTGGAGGTTTGGAGAGCTGTGCTAAGGCAATGCTTTCTCGCTAACCTGAGACCCCTCTTTCTAAAGGTCCTCTGGATACTTGTGTGTGTAGTAGTTGTAAATCTCAGCCACCACTATTAAGAACAGCATCAGCTGTGGTTTTTCTTTTATTTTCTTTTCCTTTTTTTTTTTTTTCTTTTTTTTAGAGGGGTTAAAAACAAGGACGCTTGAAGTTGTACGCCAGCTTTTGGGCAGTTATCTTTCCATTGTTCCTCAAAGTGTAGAAAATCTACAGCAGAGCTCCTAAAGGTTGTCTGGCAGGTTTAAATTTGATCTAGTGGTAATGTCTTCTGGTATACAGGAAAACTTGCGTTCTTTTTGTCAGAATTATGTGATTGATCAATATAAAAGCACGTAGAAGGATCAGTAGAAGGAAAACTGTTACAAGGTTGTCTAGTTTGGAGAGAAAAATAGCTTGTGATGATTTCAGAAAGTGAGATAGTGTCAGAAACCACTGTTGGTAGTGTTACCTCGGGTATTGTGGTTTAGCTGTTAGCTCGGTTACATTTGCAGCAGTGCTGCAAAAAGCAAGGGGAGAGAATAACATTAATGCTCCTGAAAGGCATATGGCAGCCTTTCCACCTCTGTGTTGTTGCTACCAGGGATCCAGTTTCCTGCTGTAGGATGTTTTTTTCCTCTCCCAATGAAGTTTTGAAATAGGAAAAACTTACTTTATGAAATCCTCGTTTATGTACTAGTTGCAGTTTAGAGAGAATTTTCCATCTCACGTGTCCAAAATTTCTTCTGGAGTTATTTTTGTCCTGTTGAAAGAGGACTGGAAAATGAGGCGAGACGCTGTGCTTAGAGGAGGGAGGAACGCCCTGGCTCTGTGATACGGGGTGGCAGAGGTCCATGGTTTGTAGCCAGGGCGAAGGGGGAGGGAGCGTGGGGGGAACAGCTCTGTAACAGCCTGAGGAAGTGAGTCACTTCGGCTGAAACACAGGCCCATGGTTCCAGTAGCACTGAAGCCAAGCTTGGCCTCCAAGGTGGAAGTTGCGTAAGTCAATTTAAACCCTTTGTCTTTTCCTCCTCCTCATGCTCCCAACCCCACCCCAGTATTAAAATCTGCACTGTAGCCATGTCCGTTTAGAGGAAACTCAGGTTACGGGACTTCAGTGTGCTGTATGATTTTGCTTTATTTTATATATTTTATTTTACATAGAGATAAATAGATTGCATGTATCATTGGAGATATGTGTGTGTTAGTCTTACCTGCTCCGCTCAAGAGAAATGTGATTTTATAGCAGAAGAGATGCAATAAATATAGGTTTTTAACAACTTATTAAAATATTTCTGAAAAGTGGACCAGAGTGCATGTTGAAAAGAGAGTAATAGAGACTTGCACTTAATTACTTGAGTGTTAGTAGTAGTTTAAGAATTTAATTAAATTTAAAACTAAACTTTTAAAAAGGTTTTAGATATCCTAATAGAAATACTAGTGTACGTGTTAACAATCCTGCAAAGTAGGCTTTTAAAGCTTAAGTTTGTGGATAGCTTTTTTCCTATGGAAGAGGAGGGTGGAATTGTCACAGACTGCATGTTCCAGAAAGGCTTTCTCTAGTTATGTTAGTAGCTTTACACTACGAAATGTTTGCTGGTGTCCAGGAGCAGCTGTAATAATCTGCCTGGACTACTTTTCCATGAGTGTGACCTGAGCAGGAGCAGTTGCTTTCAGCTGTTAAAGAAAGCATCTGAGAGGGCAGCAGGTTGAGCAGGCCCCATCTTCAGTGCCTGGATGCTTGGTGGGCAGTTCTTAATTGGAAAGCAACTGTAATGATTGTGGGAGGAGGGTAAATGATGGGCTGCAGCCTGATTCTTTCCTTCAGAACGTTGAATGAAGCATCTTGCTGCGTGTTTGGCTGCAGCCTTTGTGTACATGCGTGTGTTTTAAATGTCTTCAGGAAATGTGGCCTGACACGTTATTTTTCTTTTGGCGAGTCATGAGAGTTTTTTTGGTTTTGCGTTTTTTGGGTTCAGATTAAAAACAGATTAATCTGGCTACAGGAAAACATAGAAGTAATTGGCCAGATGAGAGAGATTTTAAGGGAAAAACCTTCAGGATGAGCTTGAGTGGTTAGTCAGAAGTCTGTGTGCAATTGGGAGTTGCAGCATGTAGATACAGTGTGATATCTGTTTTGTGAAACTTAAATTGTTTTGCTTTGCATTCTTCTGTCAGGTCAGATCTATTTTTTTCTTACACATATTATCCTGATCTTCATTTCTGTGGGAAATGGGACAGACATACACGTTGTTGCTTATCGCGTGAGGGTTTATATGCCAGTTATGTCTGTTGGTGATTCATTGCAATTGCTTCTCTATTTCAGGACCTGTAACTAAGTGGACCCTACTGACCTCTGAACCACAAAGGATAAGAGTGAAAAGAAGTGGGAGAAGCATGCAAAGAAAAAGGAAGTAGATGCACTTTCATCTGGACTGCTTTCCTGCCCTTTATTACTAAAACTGAATGGAAAAGAGAGACATCTGTGCCTTTCCTCCCCCAGCCTCAGGGATGGGTGGATTGTAAATACCGTGTGTGCAGCTCAGAGAATAAACTGAACCATGAATCTTCAGGCTCAGCAAAAGTCTTCAAGCAAAAGGACTGGGAAACGAATTGCCTACTTTAATGAGCAGGAAATAGCTGTGTCATCAAAAGAGCCACCGCAGCAGCTTAAGGAAGGACAGTACTATGGCCATGGAGGGAATATACCGGTCTCCCAGACTGTGGAGATTTCTCATGCAGGAGGGTTAACAAGTGCCCCCAACAATGTCACTTTGATGAACTCTGTTTACAGTCAAGATAGGGGAGAATCGATGATGATGTCCCAGACGGTAACAGCTGTCAAATGGCAGAATTCACTAATGGGGAACCGGCTGCCAGAGAGGGGTGACAGCCACTGGCAGGCTCCACCTTCAGTGTGGAACCACAGTATGGTTTTTGGAGGCAACCCAAAAGGACCCCACTCTAATGCTGGTGCCCCGGGCTTTTATGGCCACCCAGAAGCCCTTAAAAGAAATCAAGAGAAAGGAGTGTTTGTGTCACAGCTGGACTTGTATGGAGATGCTGTCCAGCAGATGATGTCCCAGAAAGCTCAGCTGGAACAGCAAGCCCTGGTTAGACAGCAGGCTCAGATGAATTCTTTTCATCAGATGCAGAAACAGCAGCAGCAGAATCAAAGCCTGCCATTACAGCCTTTCCAACTTGCATTTGGTCACCAAGGCCAAAAGCAGGGTCTTCCTGAATTGTTACATGTCTTTCAAGAAGCCCCAGCTTCTTCCAGTCCAGCATTTACTGCTCAACAAAAACAGCAAGCTCTTCCTCAGCTACAACTGTTTGAAAATTTCTATCCTCAGCAGCAGCAGCAACAGGCTGCCACACAAGCCTTCAGTCTGCAGCAGACTACTTCCATAGCACAGCCTCATGTGGCAGCTGCAGCACCTCAGCATCACATGATGGCACACCAGTTTCAGCAAACAGAGAGGAACCAGGAACTATTCAAGGCTCTAACAGAGCAGAACCAACAGACTGTGCTACCTCAGACCCAGATTCCCTTTCCAAGAAGGTCACGGAGACTCTCCAAAGAAGGTGTCCTGCTGACATCTACAGGAGAAGTGTTGACTTCCAGGCAGGCAGAAGAACAACCTAGCAATTTATTTCTGCATCACTGGCAAGCACATCAGCAAGAGGTCCCATTACAGCAGCCGCCTGAATCGTTGGACCACAACAAAAGTACCTATTTGCAACCCAAAAGATTGGATATGGGGCAGAAGGATGTCCTGGTCAATAATGAGCTGTGCCAGATGGAAACAGACAGGCAAGCCCCAGCCCAGAATGGTCAAGAGGGGGAGAAACAGGCAGCAACAGCTGAAGAAAACACTCAGAGAACTAATGATTTTCAGGGTGTCAGAGGTGGTGTAATCCAGAGTACACGACGGAGACGGCGTGTTTCTCAAGAAGCCAATTTGCTAACTTTGGCCCAGAAAGCTGTTGAGCTGGCTTCTCTTCAGAATGTAAAGGTAAGGTATATATCCTATATATGTGAATATGGCATGTTTTAGACCACAAAATAGGGCTGAAATGAAAGGAATTTATGTACATATGTAGGATTGGATGGTATCTTGATGCAGGTTGTCTTGCAGGACAGTAAGGGCGGCTCCAGAGTGGTGGCATGTAAGTTCAGCTACTGTAATTCATAGATGCGGAAGAGTAGAGATCTCCTAGTGCAGTAAAACCACATAAGGGCATTTTTATTTCGCTAATACTGATTATGATTTTAGCCCAGGGCTTCAAAACATGGATGTTTTCAGCTTGAGCCTCAAGCTGATCAGGAATTTAGAGACAAATATAAAGCAGTTCACTTTGTGTCTTTTTACCAACTTAACATTTTCTTCCACTTTTACCTGCCTTACCTGACAGTTTTTCAGTTTTAGTAGTTGAACTGTTTCTAAATTGTACTGTCTAAAAACTGCATAATAAAATTAACATGTACAGTATGTCCAAAATATTAAAATGCTGAGGAAGCCTCACTTACCTGAAGAACTTGCACCAGGATAGTAAAGGTCTGTCTCATGCAGTATCCTGTTTCTGAGAATGGCCTGTAACCAATGTTGAGAGTTTGCTAACCTGAGTACAAAGGCTGCTTGTACACCTTCTGTAGGGCTTGATGGGGAAGAGATGTAGTGTTGGCTGATTAGGTAGTTTGCTACTCTTATCCTTTGGGTCTTCCATCAGTCTAAGCTCTACAGTATGTATTCTGTATGGCAAGATGACAGGGTTCAAGTTTAACTGTCCTAGGGGATGCAAGTGGTGAGATTTTTGGAATTGGGGGTTTTTTGAGGAATTTTTTGGTAGGTTTTCTTTCATTTGTAGTTTGACTGATCTTTCACTGAGTGCCTCCCTGAGAAGTAAAGATACACTTTCCTTTGGAAGCTTTGTTGACAGAGGCTGGTGAAATACAGGTGTTAAGAGCATGAGCTACTTTTACATGCAGTTTTGCCGTTTGAGTTGCTGCCCAGTCAGACAACAAAGGGAAGGAAATTTTATTCCCTCTCTTGTTCCCGTCATCCTTTTTTTTCCTAGTCTGTGGCCGTTTTTTCTAATCTCTTCCTTAGAGGGATGTGCTGTTTGAGTGAAAGAACTGAACTAATAAACAATATGGTAAATATTAGCCTACTCTGTCTCTTGCACAGCAGACAGCAACCAATGGCTGCTGATGCAGTCTTCAATCCTTTTTGCTCTAACTCCATTTGAAAAAGCAGATTGGATAGAAAACTATTAGTAGTAAGGAGTGTGAGCTATTTGCTCATACTTGTCCAGCCATTGTATGTTTATATTGCGTGGAGGCCTACAATTCATATTGCAGTCTGATCACTAACACAGGGGCAAGAAAAAGCTAACAGAGCATCTAGGAAAAGGCCCAGAGAGGCAAAGCAAGAAACTGGCCATTTGAAGGTGTCTGCTTGCAGCTTGATTCATAATGTAAAGACCAAACAGAAGTGTTTTGACAGATGCTCTTTTGTTCTTTGCAGTTACGCAAGCAGCTTGTTTGCTTCCGTGATGGCACTAGCAGAAGAACTCTTCATGTTTAGATCTCTTCAGGCTTTCAGGATGAGGTTTTGAAATAGGTTAAAGTTCTTACCTGAGGTCTGATGGATTTTACATCTTTAAGGGGGCTGGATGTCATGTGAGAGAGAAAAAGAAAACATGTTTATGGGAGGAGAGTGGTCTCTTCCTCTTATCAATGTCCTTCTGTTATAAACAAACTAGAAGTCGCCTTTAGCATAGGTTATGTGAAAAGTGTGTAAGAAGGCCCAGGATTAAATTATTGGTCAAAGAAGATACATTCATAATTTGAACCAGTTGTTTGCACTTTCCAATGTAGGTGGCGTACCTTATGCAAAAACATTCTTTTGGACAGCAGTATCTGTGTACGTGTAGTGTCACAAGTGATGCTTTGCACCAGAGCTGCCCCTTGTACTGTGCCTGCCTTTTTGATTTGATGCCAGCTTATTGCTGCTTACAGTCTGCAGCAAATTCTCAACTCTTAGTTTTATGTTTTCATTTCACATGTAAATGTTATATGCAAAAAAAAAAGTTGTGTAATTTGTTTAATAGTGGAAAAAAAAAACTCTCAGATCTAAAACGGTTGTGTTGTGGGTGTCTGAATGTAAATATTCCTTTATGGAGGGGAGACAGAGGTTTTAGTTACCTGGCTTCTTTCCCCTGGCACAGGGCAGGGTACCAGCTGCCACATACAAAGGAAAAAGAGTTTTATTTGTGGAATTGCAGTTCTGGACTCACCTACTTCATGGACAAGCTTCAGTTTGACAGCAGAGAGAAGCTGTCTTTACTGTTAGCAAGATGATGCAGAATGATGGTGGAAAGCACTGTACGGGCAGGTGTTGCTAAAAGGCTGGTGCGGCTTCTTGTCTGATCGCAGCAGTGGCCTTGGAACAGTTCTTGTAGCTATCACAATTGGGTTTTGTCTGTGAATTCTAAATTTTTTAGAAAGCACTTGAGGGATAGATGGGATCAGTGCCAAAATGGCTGGTTTCTGTGGGTATCCTGCAGTACTCTAGATCACCAGTTCATTCCTCAGTATTTATGCAAGAGTCTAAATGGAAGTGCAACAAGTTGCACTTGCTGGAGTTCTCCAGCAGCCCTCCTGCCCCAAATTCTGCAACAGAGACACTGAGCTAGCTGAAAATCCCCTGGCAGTTCTGCAAAGTGAAGGTCCTGTCCCTTGTTCAGTGACTCCTTTCTGCTCATCTCTGAGCGTAATCAGTTGAGAAACTGTTAAGGGATCGGAAACAAATAGCTTAATTCTGAAATCAGTTGTCCCCCCTCTTAGTAAACCTTAGGTATGTGGGATCTTTCGTGACCAGAGAAGCTCTGGAGTGGGCCAGAGCATCTTTAAGGATGTCAGAACTATTCATATGAAGTTCCCAGTGGTGCCTTCTCTCTGTCTCTACTGCTGTTGGGGTCTCCTCCTTCCTCTTTTCTCTCAGAGGGGTCATCTCTCTGTTCATCAAGGAGGAGGATCCTTTGCTGGTTACTTCCCAGTCTTGAAAATAAAAGGAGCATGGTTAACTGATCATACAACCAAAGAAATGTGACATCTTTCGTGTGACTAGCTTCCATAATTTCCTCCTTGTGGTCAGGAAGTTAGTTCATGTCTCTTGACCTACAGAGATCTTGTGCAGCACACAGGAAGTGTCTGAGGTTTGTAGATTGGTCAGCAGTGGTGCTTGTTCACATATTCACATTGCCATTACTTGTTTGATGTTATCCTCTCGGGTACCCAGAAAGTATGCTAGAGTGCTTGCACTAGTAAGAGCTACATCTGGAGGAAGAAAAGTAATCTGATTAAAACCAAGGCTTTTCTTGACAGGGGTCTAAAGAATGTGGTATGAATGCACTGCTCTAAACAGTGGTGCAAAACTATCTACTGTGGATCTCGCTGCCAGAAGAAGACCTCAGAGCTATCCCAGATGTTTGACTAGACTTCAGTAATAAGTTGATAACAGCATGAATTTAAACCCCACCCCCACACACACCACCATCAAGGTGTATGTGAGCTGCTTCTTCAGGTGTGAGCAGGACTAGTGGAAGCGGGCATCTGTTTCCACTAGATGACCTGTTTGTGTGTTTAAAAAGGCATCCTTGTTAGTCTCTCTTTCCTGAAGTAATAGAAGGAGGCTACAAAAATTTACGAGAGCCTTTTACTATCTAGAGCTAGTGGTCCCTATTGAGATATTTGATCAGCATGACGAATGCCCTCATATTCATGCCAGTTGTGACT
>NW_010116119.1:0-326 GCF_000699245.1 Pterocles gutturalis
ATCTCAACCCATGAGTCCTTTATTCCCTTCACCTCTTTAATAGTCTCCCCTATCCTCGGGTGGGGGGGGAATTGCATGAGTGGGTGTGTGGTTTGGCCCCCAGCCAAGGGTAACCCATCACACCCCCCCTTACCTGCGCAGGGCTCTGTGAGGACATTCCCGTCACCCCACTCCCGCCGAGGACATGGCTCCTCCCCCAGCTCCATTCTGCTGGCTGCAGGTAGAAACGGGGGAAAAAGAAATTTAAAAAAAAAAATGTTTCTGATGCTTTTCACCAAAATCAGACGGTTTTCCCCAAAAATGAATCCCCACCATGTCATTTAATT
>NW_010116120.1:0-1443 GCF_000699245.1 Pterocles gutturalis
CTTGTTTGTGTTGAGCGTGAATACCCAATTGTTCTCCCTGCACCCGTCCTTATTATGCAAAGCCAAGTCCTAAAAAAATATTGAATTTCCTCTCCCGTAATGTGGAGGAAAAACACTTTTCCAGCATTAAGCAGCGATTGTGAGGTGGCCTTTCATCTCGGGGCGCAGGGGAGCTGCCGGAGCACCTTGGGTGAGGCTGCAGCCCTCGGGCAGAGAGAGGAGCCGGTGCTGGGAGGGGTGGCTGCAGCCCTTGTCCTCCTCCTTGTCTTGTTATTACTCTTTTGAATACACACATGGCTTGAAACTCTGTGAAAAGCTTCTTTTGACTCACGCACTCGAGCAAAATTCGGGCTGAGCTGCTGTGTCTATGCTAGGACTGTGACGCTTGGCGTGAAATGGACAGCAAGAGAAATTCGGGAAAGCTTATGGTTGCTGTGACATTGGAGGATGCAGTGGGATGGGACATGGTGCCCTGATGGCAGGATTGGTCCCACGTCCCTGGGGAATTGGTGCTGGCAGCAGCTGGCCATGGTGGGGCTCAAGCAGGCGTGTGTCCATCCAGACACACTATGGTACCTCTGGGATGATGCCTGTGGGACTGGGGGATGGCTGGGTCAAAGCTAGAAGATGTCATTCCCTCCTTGGTTATTTTTGTTCTGTTCAAAATGAAAGAAAAAAAAAAAAAAGAGAGAGGGAGAGAAAGGTTAAACTCCAGCCTCTTTGAGCTTAAAACCATTGCCCCTCATTCTATCCCTCTACCCCTGATCCAGAGCCCCCCTCAGCTCTCCTGTAGCCCCCTTTCAGCACTGGAAGGTGCTGGAAGGTCTCCCCGGAGCCTTCTCTTCTCCAGGCTGCACACCCCCACCTCTCTCAGCCTGTCCTCGCACGGGAGCTGCTCCAGCCCTCGCACCATCTCCGTGGCTCCTCTGGCCCTGCTCCAGCAGCTCCATGTCCATGGTGGGCTTCCCAACCCCAACCCCCCCCAGTCCTTCTCCTCAGGGCTGCCCCCCATCCATTCTCCCAGCCTGTATCTGTGCTTGGGATTGCTCCGACCCACATGCAGGACCCTGCACTTGGCCGTGTTGAACTTCGCAAGGTTTTACCCACATCCTACCTCTGGCACAGGGTTCCATCACACGCTCGTGATGTGCCCGAGGGCTGATGCTGGTGGCACTGGGAAGGGAGTGGGGAGCCTGGGTCTGGCTGAGCTGCATCCCGGCTGGGTGCTCTGCAGCATCCATTCAACCCCAAAGATCCAGGAAAGGGTTTAGCAACATGCAGCTGCCTCTCATATGCCTATTTTGGCATCATGGCAATCTTTCTGCATCTAAATAGCCATAAAATCGAGCCCTGGAGTTTCCCATCTGCAGGGTCAGACAGCGCTGGATAAGCAGCGCAGGGAGGGGGGAGGCAGCCCCGGAGCTGGGAACTGATGGGGATGCA
>NW_010116120.1:1665-8778 GCF_000699245.1 Pterocles gutturalis
CAGGTTTTGCTCCGTTTCTCGCCCCTGGACACGCGGTTGGAGTTTTTTGGCTCAGCAGGAGCAGAGGCAGGGCGAGCTTTGGTTGTTTTTCTTAGAGTTAAAAAGGAAGCTTGAAAGCAGACGTTCCTCTGCGTCCCCAGCCCAGTCGGCACGTCGCCGCCGTGCCAGCACAGCCAAGCAGCAAAATAAAAAACCATCGGCTCCCAGCTGCGGGGAGCTGGTGTTGCCCAGCAGCCGAATCCTAAGGGCATCCCCCTCACTCCCAGCCCAGCCAAAGGCAACCGGGCAGCTCTGGGTGCAAATACATTTTTATTAGCAGAAATATATGGAATAAAAGACCAAGTCTGACCTCGTGTTGTCCCTGTAGGGTGAAGAGCAGCATGTCCTCTGAGCCAAGACCCCCCATAATGCTTCTCAGGTGAGCCTGTGACAATTTAAGCTGATCTAACCTTGGGGTTCGCCCTTCGATGGCACCGGCTCTTGGGGGGACATCACCCATTTGGGGACAAAACTGTTATTCTGGTCCTGGGGCTGTCCTGGGCTGGCACCTTCGGTCACCACAAGCTGCTCCAAATGTCCACTGACTTGGAAGGAAAGCAGGAATTCGCTCCAATGTTTTCTAGCTCCTGCTTTTGGAAGTGACCCCCCCATAGCTTCCTCATCGGGCGCTTGTGTATGCTGGGTTCAGGCTTGTGCTCGTGGCTGTTGGAATGGTTGTTATGACAGTTGATGGTTCGGGTACCCCAAGCAGGGTGATTTCAGCCCCGTCCCAGGTGTATGGGGGATTGTGATGGCTGTTGTTGGTCGACAGGTATTCTGGGTCCAGCTTTCGACAATCCTGAGCTTTTTCACGGTGCAGAAGTGCCTGTTTGCAGGGAAAGAAGAGGCTGCAAAGCCCCAGCGGGGGACGGCGCGTGTCTCCTGTCCACATCTGGCCCCCTGGAAGCAATAAAGTGCCGCTGAGACGCGTCTTGGATGAGAGCTGCAGATGTTTAGCAAGGAGAAATGTCTGAGATGCTTTGAGATAAGGAGCCAGAAGTGCATGTGATGGGGTGATGGCGTGGGGAGGGTGCCCAGCGGGGCTGGGAGAGCTGCTGTGGAGCTTTGCAGCCCCTCTCCTCCCTGGAAAAACCCCATCATGTTCCTCGTGAGCCTCTTTTACTGTTCAGAAGCTGCTGAAGCCCCAGTGGTGGGCTTGCCCAAAGCCTCCTGAAGGCAGTACCAGCATGGGGACCTGGCCTGATGGCCACAGCCCACAGGAAGCACAGGACAGGCTCTGCAGTTTGCCACGCAGGATGGCAGGACACTGGCCCCCAGCTCCTTTCCCAAGCACAGATCCACTGCTCGGCATGGCAGGTAGCTCCCTTTCCTCTCCCTGCCTCAGTTTCCCCACTCGCATCCCACTTTGCTGACATCTGATCGCCTGCCACAGCGCTGGTGCAAAAGCAAAAAGGAGTGAAGGAGTCAAACTGGGGGATTTTGGCACATCTTGTGCAGCCCGGCGGTGGGCTGAGCTGGCGAAGCTGCTGCTCACAGTGCGGGATGAAGGCTCGGTGTCGGATTCCTCACCCTCTTCCTGCATCCTCTCCATCACCAAACCCTGCACCGGTGCCTGGGTTTTCACTGACCGGGGTGGGGAGCGCTGCGGTGGCAGGGGGACAGACGGATGGAGCACAGCTGCTGCACAAACACAAGCCATTAACCCCAATTTATTTATCCAGAGCTGGCCCCTGGGTCCAGGGCATCAGCACTGGGTTGGGTACCGGTGCAGCATCCCTTCTCCCTCCTGCAGACAAACACACGTGGCTCCTGGGAGGCTCGTGCCTCAGTTTCCCCATCTGTAAAGCGAGGGTGGGAGTGCTGGGGTGCATCCCCAGGATGGCTGGCATATCCCCTGGTTCTACCTCTCAACCCAGGGCTGACAGTGACCTATTTACCTACGGCAGAACTTTCTGCTCCACTTATTTGACCCGGCACCTTTCTGTTTGCTTAAAGCCGGGAACGCTTCCTCTCGGCCAAGCCGGGCGCGCACGCAGGTATGTTTGCCCGAGACACAGACCGCTGCTCTGTGCATCCCCGGCTCTCCGCCTCGGAGGAATTCCAACCCTTTCGCTGGGATGCCATTACAAAAATTCACCCCAAAAAGCTTCCAATTTTTTTTTCCCCCCTTCCCTTCTCCCCATCCCTCTCGAGCTGCACGGTCGTCATCTCGGGGACAGGCAGTGCCGGGGAGTAGAAAGGTGACATTGTTCTGCCCTGGAAGGCCGTCAGCATCCCAACTCCCCGGCTCTGTAGCTGCCTCAGTCATGCATGTTTGCATATGTTAAAAATATTTAGTCCACTGCTAAAAAAAATATTATGCCCGAGATCTGGGGCCAGCTAAATATAATGCCATCTATGTGTCCGTGGCGCGGCGTGCTGGAGGCACAGAGGGGTACTATTTGCCGTCGGAGCGTTCCTGGGCTGCGAGCAGGGATGCTGGGAGCGATCCCGATGCTGATGTCTGCCAGAAAGGCTTTTCTCCCCCTTGGAGAGGGATTTGGGGCAAGGACAGCTCTTTGATGGGCGGTGGGTTGTTGCGGTGCTGCTGGTGCCGGGGTGCTTCCCCACACCCGGGCAGCCTCGGCGGCTGCGGGCAGGGATGCAGAGGGCAGGGAGGAAGAAAAGGTCAAAGATGTTGGCTCTAAGGAAAATCATAAAAATGGAAGAGCCTGGCTAATTCCTGCATTCGCAGCCAGTGGGATGGGCGCAGCACAGGGATGCTCCCGCTCCCCAAAACCTCCGGTGCGCAGGGTGGTTTCACGGGCTGTGCTGGAGGGGCTGAGGACTCCCCAGCTCATTGCATGGATGGCTCAGATCATACTGAGAGCAGGTTACGGCCGCTACCAACCTCACCCAGGCTTTCACCCATGGCCTGGAGGTACCCAGCGCTGCTCGGGCTGGGGAGAAGCTCCCAGAGAAGTTTCATAGAAGTAATTTCAAGGCAACTCAGAGTGTGAGAGGAAAACATTTCCCCGTAGTAATCTCCCCTGATGAGGGGCAGGAGAAAAAAAGTTTTTTCTGGCCGCAGGAGGAAGACAACAGGGAGCAAGGCCGCAGGATTTTTGTGCAGAAGCTTTAAGGAATCATTTCCTCTGCTTTTTTTTTTCCTTATATATTTATTTTTGGAGTGGGAAAAAGGGCTGGAGTGGGAGGTGAAATAATCGCAGGCAAAGAGTGTGAAGGAATCTTTATACCTTGTCCTCTTTTTTTTTGCCTTTTTTTTTTCTTTCCCCCCTCTGCAAGTGTTTGGAGAGGCAGGGGAGCGCGCAGCTCCCGTACACTGCGGCCATTCATGGCTGGGCTGGGGGCGTGCGGGGCGCGTGGCTGGGCGGGAGAGGAGAATAATTTGTTCACAATATAGAGCAGGGGTAAAATAGGCCGGTTGTCTGAGCGTGGATGTGGCATAATGTATAGAAGTGCGAGCATCAATAAGTCTATTTATTAGCGGAGCCCTTTTTTTTTTTGCTGAGCGGGGCTGTGAATAAACTATACAGCTCGCACAAAACTGTAAATGTGAGTGATCCCTTAGAGACATAATTGCAGGAAAAAATAAGGACAGCTTTTCAGCGTGCGGGAAGCTGGCCTCCTCCGTCCCCTTTCTGACGGCTGATACACAGATTATTTTCCCCCCGTGGGGTATCTGCATCCAGCGTGGCGCGTCCCTCCCTCTTGCCGCTCCTCCGCCGTCCTCCCTTCCCGCTAATTAAAGGAAAGTTGTGTCTCCACGTCCCGCGAAACGTCTTCGCCGCCTGCTCGGGTTGTGCGGAGCTCTCGAATTCCTCAAGCCTGTGTGCCGCTGGCTCCGCTGGACCACAGTGAAAGGTTTCATTCATCCCTCCTCTGCTGCCTTCTAGAGTTACCACACCCTGGGCCTCCGCTCCGCAGCTCCTCGCTGTTTTCCTTTCATTAGCAGGATTCCCAGCGTGAATGGCTGCAAAGGGCTGGGAAGAGATGCTACAACCCTATTAGCATAAGGGCTCCGCAAATACCTGCCCTTTGCCGTGCATAAAAAAAAAAAAAAAAGCCAAAATCATTGGAGTTGTTTGGGTTTATTTTTTTTTCTAAAGTGCTAGTATAAAAGCAAGTGCTGCCTCGACTGCCCCGTGCCTCAGTTTCCCCAAGCAGACCCCATTTCCACCCACTGCAGCGATGCGTTTGCAGCGCTTTCTGCAAGCTGGCAGGATGGGTGCTGCCCACCCTGGGGACCCCTCAGAAGATGCTTTGGGGTCTTCTAACGCTTATTTGGCTGCGTCCGAACCATGGCAGCACCCCGGGGGTGCACAGCAGGACTGCGGCATAGTATGTGCCCCATCCCTGGAGGGGTTCAGGGCCAGGCTGGATGAGGCTTTGGGCAACCTGGGCTGGTGGGAGGTGTCCCTGCCCATGGCAGGGGGTGGCACTGGATGGGCTGTAAGGTCCCTTCCACCCCAGACCATCCTGGGATTCTCTGATTCTGTATATGAGTGTCTTATGTACCAGAGCTGGAGCCGTATGGGCTTGGCTGTGCCTTGCCCTCCGTGTCCATGCGAGCGTGCAATGGGCAGGGGATGTTGACCCCGGTCTTAGCAACCAGTTCAAATTTTTTATCAAAAGGAGATGGGCAGAAAAAACCCATCATGGCAGAGGTGGGATGGATGGGAGTGGGTCTCCCCAGGGAGAAGGCGGTTTCGGTTGATGTCAGCTTTTCTTTTGGGACTCAAGCTATTCAGCAAGGCTTTGCCAGGGTGAGATTAGAGCAGAGTGAGAAAATTAGTTTCTAGGAAATCCGTGCTGGGACATGGCAGGGCACACAAGGGGTACGATGAGGGAATTTGCTTTGGGGAGGAAGAGCAAGCAGCCGTGGCTTTCGCCGCCCCCTCTGCCACCCTCCAGATGAGATCAGCCCGCAGCCTGCGCCGGCTCTCTTGCTGAGCTGCCGATTTTATGGATGAGCTGCTGAAGCAAATTAACTTTCGATAAATTTTTCAACAGAAAAGGGACAGGCTTTTCAACAGAGATTTATAGCAAGATGTTAGCTTCGCATTGACCATCTATCATCCGTGGTGACGTTGAACCTTATTTGGGTTTTTTGGGCCCTTTGCAATTATTTGCTTACTAGTGGGGACTCATCTGGGGTGAATTAAAGTTTCCTGATGGCTGATTTGTATCTTTAGTTGCCATTCTTGGAGGCCTCACAAGTAGCTCAGCGTCCTGGGTTACTCATCGTGTTTGATGGAAGCCCTTCGAGGCCAGCCAGGCTCTTCGGGGTGCCATCCCTGTGTCTTCGCTTCATCTAATGCCGGTGGTTGTCCTCCCTCCGTGGAAGGGTTGTGGTGGGGACCCCAGGCGATGAACACCCAGGTAGGAAATGGGTTGGAGAGGTGCTGTGTCTTTGCTGGCAGTGGTGACCCTTCCTGGTGCCCAGGACCCCGTAGATGCTCCCCGTGGCTTCTCTTGGCTTTTGCAGACGTGGTGGCAACAGTGTTGGCTCCTTCTGTCCCATAGGCAGTGCATCCCCACAAATACTGCTGGGGGCTTTGAAACCTGCCTTGCAAACCTTGTTGGTCTTGAAACCAAAAGTGTTCTTGGCTGCTCAACCTCCTCTTGCCGTTGAGCAGACCATTCGCTTCACTGCTACCTTGTTCAAAAATGTCCCGTGAGTCCTCGCAGGCAGGTCTGCAGCACTCCCGATGGTGCTGGCACTGGGACAACCTCCCTTACTTTGGTCTCTAATTTCTAGCCTGTAGCCACTAGAACAAGCAGACGGCAGGGATGAGCACTGCTGCCTGCAAAGTTCCCACCCATGGATCAGCTTTGGGCTCATCGCTGGGGTTGGGTGCTCAGCACCTTCCTTGGGACCATCTCCTGCAAGCGCTTAGCCAGCCTGCGCACTCCAAAGCTGTGCAGATGTGAGTTGTGGGTTCAGATCAGGATCGGACATCCTTGATGATCAGACCAAAGTCTGTTTTCACCCCATCACTCGTGCAAACATGGGGTACGTCGGGAACGCAGCCGGTCAGGAACGTCCTGATGGAGCAGAGGAGCCAGATCCTGACCTGGCTCATTGCAGCAGGTCGTGGCAGGGGTCCTGCAGCAGCAAGATGCTGAAAGCCTTTGGCCAAAAGGGAGCAAAGTAGGGGAAAAATCTTCTGTATCAACTAACACTGCTGTATATTAATAGTATGTAATTAATATATACCAGTAATCTCATGCCATTAAGAATAAGCATGCGGCCGGACGTATTTAGCTGAAAACATCATTTTTTTTGTGTATAAGATGAGAATGGTTTCAAGCCCATCGGATTTCCAGGAAATTTGGATGTGAGTTAGGTATCACAGAAGAAATTCAGCGTGAGAAAGAACAGGGCACTTCGATCCTGAAGTCTAATGCATCAAATGCTGGTGGAGTCGTCACCACCTGGGGGGAAAAAGCACTGTTCCTGGCTCTGGAAGGGAATTCTGAGTCCTCCCAATGATGGGCTGAGTTTTATTTTAATGCAGTCATGTATGTATTTTAAGCAACGTTTATTGGTGAAGTGCCTCATGCAGAAAGATGCACCTGGGTTTGATTTATGTTACATGAGAAACGTCTTGGCCAAGGAACTGGGGAGGGGGGGAACAAAATGAAACTTTTCTTTCATTGTGAGTAATGAGATGTTTGCTCTCTGACAATTATATAAGTGGTTTCATGTTAGTGAGTTCAAAACAAATCTATGAATACAGTGTGTATTTTAAAATTCATTGTTTTGCCCTGTGAATGAGTTTTCTAAAAAAGTCCCCGACCGGGAGCCAGAGCCGGCTCGCTGTTAGACCGGGTTCAGTCCCTCGGAGCTCCCTTGGCTTTGGAGAAGTTTTTCTGGACTTACCTCATTAGCTCAAACGAGCCTTTTCCCTCCTTCACCCCTTCTCCTGGATGTGTGTGGTCTGCTGGGGAGTGTGTGATGTTTTGGGGTGATATTTGCCACATGGATGCTAAAGGCTGGCACGCTGGTACCCTTCTTGCTGTGGGTGCCTGGAGGTGACCTGCTGTGCAGAGGACGGTTTGGGGTGTTTTCATGGGAGAGTCAAAGAACGGTTTGGGTTGGAAGGGACC
>NW_010116121.1:0-2203 GCF_000699245.1 Pterocles gutturalis
CCCCGGGAGTGACTCCCCAGGACCCCCCGGACCCCCCCAGCACCCACCAGGACCCGCTGCATGTGTGTGCGCCTTGGACATGCCCCGAACACGCCTCGGACACGCTTCCACACGCCTGCACACGCCTCGAACGTGCCTCAGACACGCCTGCACACGCTTCATACATGCCTGCACACGCCTCAGACATGCCTGCACACACCTCGAACACACCTGCACGTCTCAAACATGCCTCAGACACGCACGTCTGCACACATCTCACATCACACATCTCACGCACGCCTCAGACATGCCTGCACATGCCTGCACACGTCTCACGTCTCACACATGCCTCATGGATGCCTTGGACACACCTGCACATGCCTCAGACACTCCTGCACATCTCGCACATGCTTCGTACACGCTTGCAGGTCTGCACATGCCTGCATGTCTCACACATCTCTGACATCTCACACACACTTGCACACGCCTCGGACACGCCTGCACATGCCTGCACATGCTCACACATCTTGCTCATCCCTCATGCACGCCTCATACACGCCTGCACATGTCTGCACATGCCTGCACATGCCTCAGACATGCTTCACATGCCTGCGGACATCTCACGTGTCTCACACACGCTTGCACACGCCTCGGACACGCCTGCACATGTCTTGGACACTGCCCATGCACGCCCGCTCATACACACCTCCTACACACCTGCACATGCCTCAGCCATGCCTCACACACGCCTGCACACGCCTGCACGTGCCTCACATGTCTCTCACACTCCTTGGACACGCCTGCACACACTTTGGACATGCCTGGCACATGCCTCATGCGTGTCACATGCACTGCAGCTGCTGTGAGAGCCGTGGGGCATGCAGTGTGTGCAGTGTGTGCAGTGTGTGTGCAGATGTTGCAGATGTTGCAGATGCTGCAGGCAGCAAACATGTTGCACGTGCTGCAGGTGCTGCAGGCACTGCGCTCTCTGCAAGAGCGCGCCACAGGCACTGCACACGTGTGCTGCACACTCTGCAGGCACTGCACACACCAACCCTCACACACACTGCCGGCTCTGCACGCACTGCACGCACCGAACACGCTGCAGCCACTGCAAGCATCAACCATCACACACTGCAGGCACTGCACACACTGCAGATGCTGCAAACACCAAGCACACCGCGCACACCGCGCGTGTCCCACACGCTGCAGGCGCTGCAGGCGCTGCATGCACCAAACGTCCCACATTCTACAGACACTGCAGGCACTGCAGGCACTGCAAACACCAAGCACACTGCACACACTGCACACACCGTGCACGTTGCACAACACTGCACACAGTGCAGGCACTGCACGTGTCCCGCACGCTGCAGACAGACACCGCAGGCACTGCAGGCACCACGTATGTCACACACAGGGCACACTCTGCAGACACTGCAAGAATCGAACACGTCAGTGTCGGGGGCTGCAGCCACAGCCGGGCTGAGCGCACTGCACACGTGCAGAGGCTGCAAACGCACCCGTGTGCACGCTGCACAAACAAGCGGCACACGCTGCAGATGCGAGGGCTGCACGTGCTGCAGGCACTGCACACGCTGCGCACGCTGCAAGGACCGATGTGCTGCAAATACTGCGCACGCTGCAAGTACTGCACGCACTGCAAACTCTGCAAATACTGTAAACAGAGCACAGGCTGCAAGTACCCTACACACTGCAAAGACGGCAAACTCTGCAGAGCACGCACTGCAAGCTGCACACGCTGCACACCCTGCAAACCCTGCACACACTGCACACACTGCGAGTACTGCTGCACTGCAAATACCGTACACACTGCAAACTCTGCAAATACTGAGCACACCGCACACACTGCAAACATTGCATGCACTGCAGGCACTGTGCACTGCAAGCTCTGCAAATAAGTGCACACACCGCAAGCTGCACAGACTGCAAACACTGCATGCACTGCAAACAGAGCATGCACTGCAAATCCTGCAAATATTGCAAATAACCAGAGCACACACTGCAAATACGGATGCACTGCAAACCCTGCATGCACTGCATGCACTCTGTGTGCACTGCAAACCCTGCACACACTGCAAACACAGCACAGACTGCAAACCCTGCACATACTGCATGCACTGCAAACACTGTGTGCACTACGAACTCTGCAAACTCTTCTGCAAACTCTGCACACCCTGCACACACTGCACACACTGCACACACT
>NW_010116122.1:0-21438 GCF_000699245.1 Pterocles gutturalis
GCAGGGGGGGGGGGGTCTCACAAGAGCAGAGCAGAGGGGAGAATCCCCTTCCTTGACCTGCTGGTCACACTGCCAATGACGCATCCCAGGACACAGTTGGCTTTCTGGGCTGGAAGTGCATGCTGCCAGCTCATGCTGAGCTTCTCATCTACCAGCACCCCCAAGTCCTTCTCTTCAGGGCTGCTCTCAATCCATTTTCTGCCCAGCTTGTATTTGTGCTTGGGGTTGTCCCAACCCAGGTGCAGATTTCATGCCTGGTTGCAGCCCCTCATCTGCCATGGCAGTGTCCTGAGGGTCCCAGTGAGGAGAGAGGCACCGGCTGGCACTGCAGCTCCTTTCTGTGCTGCACCAGCCACCCCTCCACACGTGCAGCTGCCACCGGGCTTGGCAATACAGGTACCCGACCTGGTCTGATCTTCTGCCTCCTGCCAATGGGCCCCTTCCCCCTTCACACGCTGTGCTGAAACCTGCATTTAGCTCTTTGCTTTCTCAGCCTTTCAGTGTAGAAGTGGTAACATCTGGTGAAGCACCAAAAGGGGAATAGCACTTGCAGGAGATCACCAGGAAAAAAGATGAAACTCCGGGTCTACCACCAGTAGGAGCCTGTAGTTAATTCCCTTATTTTAAATAGTATTTTCTGAGTAGGTGATAATCAGTGGGCCTTTACCGTTTAATTAAAGGGCTTTGTAAAGCAAATGATGCGGAGAATATGCAGCCTGGGAGAGCAGTGTGTAGGAGATGTTTGTTGGTGTCCATGTGATTTTGATCCAGACTGACAGTCTGTCTCAATGGGAGTACATGAGGGAGGAAAGTCTACTCCTGGGGAAACAACTTGAGCCCTTTCTCCAGCTGATTTGTGGAAGGGGACGTTTGGAAGGTGAAAAGTGGGTAAGACACTGCATTGTCACATAACTGGGAAAGATTCAACGGGTACTGGAGAAGCTAACTGCGGCTGTGCTGCTCGTGCCAGTGCAGTGGGAAGCGAGGTTGTGTCATCTTCAAATATTAATGTGTGACCTCTAGATGACGCTTCAGAAACGTACACTGATGCTCTTCATGTTTCTTTAAAATCCATGTGAGCTTTGCCATTACCTTCTATGAGAAAAAGATGATATTCCAAAATCAGTGATTTGAGAACTTTTCAGTAGCAGCACTACAAAATGAGATTTTTTTTTTTGTTTTTTTTTAAAGTTGTAACTGTTGCAAGATTCAAACTTTGTTTTGAGGGGGCTTTTTTCGTGATGCTTACCTTTCTGCATTTGAAAAACTTAACACTGACTAATTCTGAGCTTGCCTTCCCCGGTGCCTGTTACTGTTTCTGCAGTCTCTCTCCAAAGACACTCAGCCCCTTGGGTGAAGAGTCTTCCTTGGCATAATTGTAATTCTTTAAACTTGCAACATCCCCACTAACCTTTCATCTGGTTAATGGTCTGGGTCCAGAGGTGAATTTGAGGAAAGGAGAGCTTACATCCAGGAAAAGAGACCTTTGTGAGAGGAAAGCTTTATCTCCCAGGGCAGAGCCACACTATTAGCTTCAGTCTTCGGTCAATGTTTGGGACCTAGGTGAATACAGCAGCACTAGTAATTAGTGTGTCCTAGACAAGGAGGATCAGTTGACACTAGGCTTTTACATTAAGCTTGCAGGAAGCGTACCTGGACTCTCAGCATGAATGTGATCAGATCCATATGAGGACAGGGATATCAAATTCCCCAGCTCCCCACAGAAATGTTGTGATTAATCACGCTGAGAGCTGCAATTAGACCAAATAAAAGCAGCGTGTTAAAGAAGCTAAGAAGGAGATGATGTGAATGTTATTAACAAGCAGGAGGTTTTGGCTCTGTAGTGTTTTTCAGCAGAGCTTGCTTGAAATGTGTCAAACAAATAGAACCAAGATAAATGTAAAATCAGCTGGCTCCGCATTACCCATGAGGATTTGAAATGAGCATTGGGGAGAGGAAGAAAGAACATAATTACCCAGAGGAAAAGGACTAAATCCATGGAGTGAAATAGTTATTAATGTTAATTGTGTCCATCATTGCACAGATGCGGAAGGCAATGCCACGTGAGGTTTTGCGCGCGTGCCATACCGCAGGATGGTTGATGTGATGGGGATGGGTGTTTACATCCTCCTTAAAGGAGATGGGTCCATCAGACCCCTTCCAAATTTGCGTCCCTGGTGGAGGGGAGGTGTATGGGGATGTGGGAGATGAGGAGGGGGGAACCCTCAGCCATTAATACATCACCACATTTGCAAAAAACATCCCAAACTCAGCTTCTCCTGTACTTCTCTGCTCTTCTGAAGCTTTTCCATCAGCAGAATGATACATTGCTGATTATGATCTACTGTAGCTTAATTAAGCTATCGTACGACACCTTTCTGAGACTAACTTGAACTTTGACAACAACACTTAATCTGACTTTCTCTGCCTCTTCTTCCATTGGTTATAACCCTTGTGTTGGGTGGGTTTTCTGTTGGTTCTTTCAGCAAGTTTTATGGCTACACAGCTTTCCTTACCTGTTTTTGTGCTGTGTGCTTGCAGAGATTTATGGGCTGAAGTATTAGATGCAGAGCAGGAAAGGGGGAAACAGAGCTAAAGCCATTAAAACCCCAGAACCCAAGCACTGAAGGAATCAAGTCTCTTAAAGAAATGAGAGGAAAACCTGAACTAGAACCTGTATGTGAAATCCCTGTTCTCTGGCCTCTGAAAAAGTGCAAGCTGGGATTGCCACAAACGTCCTGCGGTTCAGGCTGAAGAATTAAGAGACTGACAGTAGGAGATGATGAAAAAGCCACTTGCTGTTGCTGGCAGTTACTGGCTCTACATGGCACAGTGGTACCTCGCCTCTGGCTTGTGCTCAGGTGGCTCAGGGTGGGGAAGCACAGCACCACACCTCATGGCTGGCCACCTCCCCCATGTGCTGTCCAATGTCTCCATGCTGCAGAGCCAACATGGGCAATGGGTCCCGGGAGTCCTGCTCCCTTGTTAACTGCACAGCAGCGCACAATATGACCAGGCATCTCCAGATGCTTGGATAGTCAGATGCTGCGGATGGATAAGGTGGAATTTGAAGGACGTGTTACTGATGTGAGTGGGTTGGTGGTAAAAACTGAAGGGACTGTTCTGTGAGCCCAGACCCATCACCTTGTGTTGGGTTTCACAAGGCTGAATTCTGTCTGAGACAAGAAGCTCAGGCTTAACCTGTCTCGTTCATTGCTATGGAGTACTGCTGGCTGACAAAAGTAATTGCAGAGGAGCAAACCCACTCTGGTGTTTGAGGATGAGCTGTGCTGCTGCCTTGCCCCAGGTGCTTCCATTGTTGTTCAAGGCTGGCTCTAGGGAAACTCCTTGCCGGCTTTTACATCCGCTTTGCCTAAGCCACATAAGCAGCTTCCTCCTGCTTCCTCAGCCCTCAAGGTCAGGTCGGTTCTTCTTGGTCTAACGGGGTTTTTGTTGTATTTATTAGGTGTTTGTGTATATCTTGCCACTCAGCCTTTGATGATGTTGTCTCTTGTACCTGAGTCTACTTCATTCATCTGCACGGCTATTGGTTGTATTTGAGTATTATGTGAATGGTGTAGTTAGTAATTTAGGCTTTGGGCTGTAATAAACTTGGATATTGCAAAACTGAGGTAAGCAAGGGCTGAGTATGCCAGCTCATGACCCCTTCCCAGCCAGGCTGATTTGGCAAAAGTCTTTTAGCTACAGAGAACAAGTCATCTGCACTGGTCTCCTGACACAAAAACAAAGGATTCTTGTCTCCAAAAAAGCCCGGGTTTCACACTTTCTAGCTGAAGCAGGCCAACAGTTTTCATTCTCTTTATCGCAGTTATTCGAAACTTCTGCATGTCCTCACTACTCAGCGCTTTGTTGCAGTAATCATACCCTGTGCTGCTGATCTGAGCCATTGCTGCTCTCCACGCCCCATGCCACAGTCCATGATGGGCTCTGGTGTTTATCTCGCTGATGGGGCTGACTGTACCCGACTTGTCAAGTGTCCCCATGCCTGCTTATCAATGTCTCCTCCTTACGCCTGGGTGCAGCCTGCTTAAACCTCTCCAAAATGCTCATTTTAAGTCAAACAATGTTAATCCAGAGCAGATGCCTAAGTGCATCTTAGAGAAAATCGCTCATGACTGTAGACCTGTCATCGCTCCACTCACAGGCACGTTTTTGCTTGCTCATGTGTTGACCACCTGTATCTGGTGGTAACACTCTGAGGGCTTCCACCTCCAAAGTCCATCCCCTCTCTTTGTTCTTCACCTCATGAGACCTTCCCATGATCTGGAGCCTCATGTGTGCATGGAGGCCATACAGACCCATCTCCCAACATTTCTTTGTCTGAAGGCTAGTGTAAACCTCAGTGACTCTTTTCCATCTGAGAAACATGTTATGACAAGTTTTTGTCAGCTGTGTCTGCAGTAACATTTACTGGCCACTGTACCGACTCTCATCCAAAAAGAGTTGATCGTGTTGGCTGGGCTGTCTCTCAACTCCTCCAGCTTGAAGAAGTGGATCATTTCTTGTGTGGTCCTTAGTTTTACAGATCTTCCTTCAAGTTCAGCTTCTGAAATGGTCCTCCCCTGCTAGCCCAGCTCTGTGGATCACTGGCATATGTGAGATTTCACCCAGTGGCTTTTCAAAAGATGCATGTAGGAGTCCAGGGCCAGAAGCAAATGAGAGATGTCAAGAGCTGCTTTTTACAAAATGAGTTGGCTTTTATTTATTCTTGTAGTTGTTGTAAGTCAAGGGAAAGGCCTTGAGTTTTTAATCAATATATTGGTTTTCTGCACTGCCCTGTGCAGACCAGTGAAGAGACCGGTACGCTCTCTCCCCGCTGCGCTGCTCAGCTCTCTGTGCCGATGGCTCTGCTGTCTCAGCAATGATTAGATTAGATTCTTTCATGAAGAAAACAAAGGTAGTAGGCTTTGTATAGGACAACCTCTTCCCACTATCTTGATATATATCAAATTCAGGGAGAAAATTAGACACAAAAAAGATGTCTCAGGACTGCAGGGGACTATTCTGGTGCAGCCCTCATGTCAGGGTTAGGATTTTGTCTTGCATGAACAGCTGTGATGCATTTGAGTGTGGTGTATCCTGGAAATCACCTTCAGGTAGAACTCTTGGTCACCCATGGCTTTTGTCCTGAAGGGACTCTGTCCACAACAAGCTGTATCCAATGCCAAGAAGAGAGAGAGCAGGTTTGCAGCTGAGCCCCCTCCCCATCTGGGGGCTACGAGGGCACTGCCTGGGGAGGAGGGGATAACTGAGCAATCTGGCTGCATAGAACAGAAAATGCAAGATGGAGAGACACCAGTTGCACCCTCCCCTGTTCAGATCTGGCTATCTACCTTACGGCCGAGAGCGGGATTTGGCTGGGTGCACCTGGTTTAATTCACCTCTGTTGAACCAGCTCATTCAACAAAACTTTTAGTTATAATTTTGCCAGCTCAGTTCTTTACATGGGTGATGTGGTTTGCAATTCAGGATACCTATTTCCTATGTTAAGCACAAATACTGGAGTGTCCCAATATCTCAGGCAAGTGTTAATATCAAGGGATGTGGTTAGATGCTGTTTTCTTAGGCGCTTCTTTCTTTCCTCTGCCTGACCTGGCTGTTAAATATTGCAAAGTCTAATAAAAGCTCAGCTTTTGCCCTGGAAGCAGAAGCACAAGGCTGTCCCAGCCCCGTGTCCAGCAAGACCCGGGCACTGTGTGCTAACCAGTGCTCTCAGCCCAGCTCCCTGTGCCTCTCCAGCAGGTTGTGGAGGCTTGACCTGGATACTGCCTCACTATGCCCATAGATCTGGTCCTTCCACTTAAATCTGTGACCTTCTGCTTCCTCCCAGGGAACCTGGGACTACTTTAAAGGATCCCATTAAAGGCAGCTAAGTGAAGCAAACTTATTGTTGGGAATCCAATATCTGATGGCCTGTGCCTCTACTCATCATAAGTGCCCACAAAAGAAGGTCAAACCCCACCTGCATAATTCTATTCTTCTAAATTTACAAGTGATAATTTTGGTTCCCTTGCCTAAGCTGGCATGGATTTGGAATATGCTGAGTCATCTTTACCCAAAGAAGCACTGGTTTGCTTGGTTTGGGCAGAACCTTGTGTCATACCCACCCCTGCAGTCTTCTGATGCAGCACCCTGCCTGTTATTGCAATCCCATAGTCACGGGCACCATCTCCACGGTGAATGCAGCTCCTCTGCTGAGAAGTGTCAAATGAGATTTAAATGCAGTGAAGAAAAAATGCAATTGGAAATTAAGTCAGGAGCACTTTCTACCCAGGAAAGAGGCTCTGTTGGAGCTTTCTGTGGCTGGGGTACCTCCCCAGCTCTGAGCTGCTGCGCTTCATTAGCTCTCTCTCCTCTGTGCTAATTTGCAGCCCTGTTGGCTATATACATTTGCACACGTGATCTCACACGGTCAGAGATCCCACAGCAGCCTTGATTTTCCTCTGAGCCATCATATGGGAGAAATTTAAGATAGTTCAAGTGGACTTTATTCTGTGCCTTGGCCATCAGAGACCGCTAGTGCTGTGGTGTGAATTGCAGTAAAACAAATAAAGGTACTAATTGCTGCTGCTTTACACTGGAAGTAATTCTTACTTATGAAAACATCTCACTAGGTGTAGAAAGGAGATGCATAAGAGCCAGACCGGGCAAATCAACTGTCTGTCTTAATGAACCATTAACGCAGGCCTGTTTAAAAAACCCACACCAAACCCAGATGAAGTTCTCATGTTGGGTAAAGCTTGTGATATTCCTCTTATTACAAACACAGGAGAGTTGGTGAAATAGTGTGTATAGAAATGACGGAAAAGCAACATGAGGCAGAGGTAAATCAAGTTGATGCTGTGAAGGAATTCACACCCCCTAGAACTGTATGCATGGCTGTAACCACGTTCTGCTGCAGTGCGTGAGCCAAAAAATTGACACAAAAAGAAATGATGGGGGGGAAATGCTAATCACTATCTTTCCTTTCATATAAATGTGTTAATGGTTTAGTAAGTGTTTCCAAAAATGTGCGCATGGGATTAAAATAGAAACCATGGCCAAGTTTAAAATGAGCTCTTGGATGGGGAACAGACAGTAGTGTATGTCCTGGTGATGCTGTTCTCCGCCAGGCACTGGGAAACGTGCAGATGCATGGCTAGGACAGCAGGGTAGAGATGGTGAAGTGTTTGTGTTGGGAGCTTTCTGTTGGCTGTTCGGGGATCTTGGTCATCCTGGTGTGTGAGAACAGTGCTCCACATAAACAAAAAGTGCCACATATTGAAGCATGCAAGGGTTGCCATGGAAATCAGGAGTTGTTACTGAGAGAGTAGGAAAAACCTGAATGATCTGATAAAACCATGGACTGCCATGGCTTCGTACCCTCTGCTGTGCTAAAACCCCACCCCAGCTTGCTTAATTCCTTGCTGGCAAGATGTTTGTGTGTGCTACTGCTGCAGAGGCATGGAGAAGCAGGTCTGGGGCAGGTGTAACACAGACTCTTCATTGCCACTCTTGGCTTTGGCCCACTGGCTGGTTCAGAGGAGCTATGAGCCATAACTGGGACATGGAAATTGGCTGGGGAGCTGAGTCAGAGCAGGGTGTGACAAACCCTAGGCAGCAAAGTTCACAAATTGTTCTTGAGTAGCCCACCTGGAAGGATTTTTCAGACCTGTTCTCAGGAAACAGGGTGAACCAGGTGGCAGAAAGCTGGGGATGGTCTCCATAAGCCACCAGTGGCTGGTGGAGGATGTCCCTGATGGGAAGCCTTTGGGCTGGGAGGGCAATGCAGTGTGCTGGAGCATGTGGGGGAACTGCTCCTGTTCCCACCACCTGCAGTGTTCTGGGACCCACACCCATGGCAAGTGGGAAAGACCGAGGAATTGGCTCCAAAGCAGATCAGATGGAAGCCGTGCTTAAATGGCTGTAACGATGTATGGAAGTAAAATCTTATTTTGGAACTATGAGTTTAAATATGTATAACACTAACGAAGGCAGGAGGTCTGCATTGGAAAAGCCAGCATGCTTGACGCTTCCAAGCTTTTATTTTAAAGTCAGGATACTGGGAATGCTGTTCAGCATGTTTCCAATGAGCTGAAATGCCTTCTGGAAGTGCTAAGGCTGTGTTTACTAAGAAACTGCACGGTAGGTCCTGTCGGAAGATGTTTGGGAGCTACTGACAGCTACGGGGGTTTTCTCTTTGGTGGCGCGGGGGTCTAACTCTGCAAAGCCACCCAAAGGTCAAAGACTCTGGCTTGCACCAAGCCTGTGGTTCAGCAAAGACATACTATGCTATAGGGAAGGAAAAGAGAATTTACATCTAATGCTACTTCTCAGTTCTGTGATCCTGCTGTACATTTTATTTTGTCCTTTTATAAAAAAAACCCAGCCAACCCACTCTGCAGCCACAAAGGCGTTTCTCCTTCTGGTAGAAGAAAAAGGCTGGGTTGTGACCAGAGGATTTGATGTAACCTTGCCAGAGGAGCAGAGATGCTTCAGGAGCCTGGCAGCAGGCTGTCCCTGGCCACAGCTGTCCTGGGCAGGGGCAGAGGGTGGCAATGCTGCATGCTCTGTCCTTGCAGCTAGCTTTGCATCCCAGAGGGACAAGCAGACTGCTTGCTCCAGGGTGATAAGGGGAGCAAAGGTTCTGGGAGAACCAACCAGACCTGTAGTTTTCCCATTGCTGGTTGCACGGGACCAGCCCTGTCAGCCCTGGGACAGGAGCATGTCCCAGTTTTGGTCTATTCCAGGGGCTGTGTTGCCATCCCTGGCTCCGTGGGACATTGTGCTGGCCCCACTCAGCCCCTCGCTGCTTGTGCTGCAGCAAGAGTGTGATGACAGCAGATGACCTCATGCATTGTCACAGAGCTTTTGCTGGGTAGGACGCAGCTATGGGGATGGATCTAGTATTCCCACTATGCTGCTGGGATATTTTTGGTATTGGTGTGATTAATTTTGTACAGTTGGCCTCCACCTGTAAGCATAAACTAGAGACATCCATTTGCTGCACGTCTCAAAGCATCATCTTACAAGGAGAGAAAGAATTTTCATCTATAATCTGTGAGTCCTATTCAGTAACAGGCTGTTCTCCCCCTTCTGCTGCCAATAGACCTCTAAGTGAACAAACAAATGTCTGGAAATACAGGCAATTTAGCTCAGAAGAGATATCATCAGTGCGGTTCAGAGGTTAATGGGCATGGAGGATTTATAACAAACCAGGCCCATAAAATATAAGGGGAGGGAAAAAAAAGAAGAAAAAGAAAGAAAGAAAAAAAAGTAAGGGGTAGTAATCTAGTTGACATCTATTGTTCTTTGTATAACAGCTCATCTGTATTCTATCTGGTCGAAGATATTACAAAGAGAATGTAAAAACACATGTGTGTGAGCATACATATACACATCTATATATACATACATATATGTGCACATATAAACTGAAATATAATGAGGGAAAAAGCCCCTGTAAGTTTGAACCAACAACAGTAATCCATACATCTTTATTTGCTGCCAACATCCAAGCGCTGAACTCTCAAGGAGCCTGGATCTCTGCCATGATCTGTCCGTGTCTGATCTCTTTGGTAAATACGACGGCTGCCAAGAATGAGGCAAACGCAAAGCGCTCGCAGATTAGAAAGAAACACATGGCAGCCACTGACCTGCTGAAATCATAAAATACATCATGAAGTAAGAAAAGAGAGGAAACAAATCATCCTCTCAGGGACTGCCCATCTGCTCGCATAAAGCCGCAGTCATTATTGCAAATAAATACATTCAAACTGGAGAAGTCTGGGAGTAATTTGGGGGGGTGGGTACTTTTTTTTTTTTTTTTTTGTCTTTGGAACCCTCTGGAAATTTTCCTACATAAACAAAGTGAGATCATTGACCAGAAATACATATCTATCAATTGTGCCCTTTGTAATTATATAAGGAGCAAGTCTTTATTTTATAGGTATAATTACAAAAACAAATTACTTCCAAGACAGGATGGGGCTGTAGTGTTGGAAATAAACCCCCGTGAAAATTGCAGGTCCATGTTTTTCCAATGAAGGACGGATGTAGCAGTATTTACTTCATCTGAAAACCTCTGCAGTGTGAATAGTGGCTGTGTTTTTGCTCTGAAACGAAGGGATAAAGGTAGAATGGCTTATATTAGATAACTTTATACAAATCTTGGTTTGGCTTTTTTTTCCTCTTGGTGTTCCACAGAGATTTATCCAGGTAGTAGATTCAGTGTAAAGACTCTACTTGTGTTGCTTTTTACTGTTTTGTGGGTGGTTTTTTTTGTTTGGTTGATTTTTGTTGTTTTTTGGGTTTTTTTGTTGTTTTGGTTTTTTTTTTCCCCTCAGGCTAGCCACATTAAATTTTACTTTTGGAGCCTGCTAAGGGGCCTGGTGTAGTACATGTGTCTTCCCAAAGCCCAGGATTCAGAGATGAATAAGGGCTGGTTCAAACGCGTGGGAGGAGAAGGCTGCAAACAGGAGCTACTTTAAGTTGGTCATCTCCTTCACTCCATTCTTTTCTTTTCCCTTGCTCTTTTCCACCAAACTGTCTGAAAAGCTTTACATCAAGGGTTATCCTGTTTGACAGCACTCCATTTCTCCCTGAGACAAAGGTGCAGCTCTAAGGCATTTTGTAACTTGGGGATATTTTCCTTAACTCGCAGAAGGGAAAGTTTTGTGCAGCATTCCCAGGATGGAGCTGCAGGATGCACTGAGCCTGCCGATGGCTCTGAGAGCTGTTCCCGTCGCAGGGGTCAAACTGTGAGCTCCATGTGAGGGGGAAAAACATTCAAGGGTGGGATTTCCTATGGATCCCCATTAGGGGAATGTGTTCTGTGCATCCTCATCTCCCACGGGAGTTATCACCGCTGCATCCGCGGTGCCTGGGGAAATCAAAGAGATGGTTTTCATGGTTATTTAGCCATGCATGTTGTTGCTGAAACGTGCTTCTGAAACGCATAGGTCAGACAAAGTAAGGCTGCAAAAACACCAGAATGGGGGGAAAAAGGTGATTGTGTATGGGTTTATTCCTTCCCATTTGGGTAAGCAGCTCAGCTTGCTCTCCACAGTGGTGGTACATCTGAGCTCCCCTGGACCCGGCTGCATGCCTGCACAAAACTGAGAGGTGTCCAATGGCAGGGTGACGGCAGAAGTGCTTGTGTTGTGGTTGCTCTGCCCTGGGTGGTTGGGTTGCCTGGTTGGTGCTCACGTGCAGGTTGTGCATCACATCTGTGTTTGCACTGTCAGAGGAGATCTATTAAAGTTTGGGGCAGCCACAGCCCTGTGTGGTGTGCAGCAACCTTTGAGCTGCAAATCAAACTTATTTGTATCACACCTGGCAGCGTGCTTGGTTTCAGGAGAGGATAATTTGCTTAGAGCTGTTTAAACTAGGAAAAAACCCAAACCAACCTGAACAGGCATTTGCATGATGCACTACAAACCCTCACATTCAGCGCCAAACCTGTGTGCTTTTAACCTCTGCTTGATGTGGCGTTTTGCCAATGTAACCAAAACTCCTGAGTCTATTTTACCATTCAGTGATGCTAAAAAACTGAAGTTTTAAGAGGTTACATTTTCCTGGCTGTTCAGCAGATCTCTCAAAAGCCCCTGTGAAAGCTGTGCTGCCTGGCTCCAGGGCAGGATGAGGGAAGTGGACCGGCTGGCTGCCCCCAAGCATCCTACCAGCTCTGCCCCAACCCACCCACTTCCCCCTGCAGTGGGGATGTGAAGGAGCAGGAACATGTTTTAAGCCTTAGGGACCAAAAAACCCCACAAATTCATAACCTTCCCTGTCCCGTTTCAGGGTTTCAAGAGTTAAAAGAACAGCAGTTATACCAAGAGAGGCTTTGCTACAAGATGACTTAGCAGAGTCAGGAAGAAAATGAGGACAAATTCCCCAGCTCCGAGCACAGGCTGGCTCCGTGACCCCTATTTTCTGGGAAAGCCAGCGGGGTAGTTGGATCTTGTCACAGCGTGCTAATGTATAGGTTCCTCCCCAATATCTGAAATTGAAGATTTCACGCCTGGTGCCAAGCAACTCTAAAAGAGGGTTTTCCCATCCCTGTCGGCTGCCGTTCTTGTTATGCTGTCGTGCCTTTAAAACTGCATGAAGGATCCCAGCTTTCTGCCTTCTCTGAATTTATTTTTAATATTACTTGACTTTCCACTCTTCTACTTTATCCCCAGATTCCTCTGGGAGTCTTTTCCGTGGGTAAATCCCAACAGAGGCCACGGTGTCCCACACTGCAGGAGGTCACCCGCAGCAGTGGGGTACCCGGCTGCTCTTGCTGCTTGATTAAAAAAGCAGAATGTGTTGTAGCATAATCTCCTGAGCATTTATTAGCACCTATTATTTCCCTTGGATTTATGATTATCTTTACACACTTTGCAGTTATTTTCTGATCTTGTAATTCTCTCAGCTTGTCCTAATGTTTAAGTTCACATGATAAACTATACTTTTGTTTAACCCTTTGCCTGCTATTGGCAAGGAAAGCTGGTTCTCTCCTGTCCTGCGGGACTGGAATTTTTGGCTTGTGTTTTTAGAAGATGGCTCTTCACCAGTATTTATTAGTTTGTGGTATAGCAGAAATTTGGTTTTTCTCTTTTACTTACTTCTTGACAAAGTTTTTAACCTCAGTGACAATAGGAATCTAGATATATAAGATGAGCTGCAATATGTAATCTTCAGAAAATAATGATCCAGCCTATTTATCATATTTTTAGTTTCCTCTTTATAGTTCCCTGGGGGTACTCTGTTTTGTTTTCTTTTGCTTTTTTGTCTTCGTTCCAAGAACAGCGATGAAATGACATAACTTATCTTTCTTTTTCCCTTAAGATCCTGCATTCGCATGCTTGCTGCGCTACAAAAGTTAAAGCTCCTCGTTCCCTTGGGGAATGTTGTCTCCCAGTTGCTCAAGCCTTCACAGGGCTGTGTGCCAAACTGCACTGCATAGCACGCTCCGGCTCTTGTAAAGCCAAGCCTGGGGGGGGTGAGAAGATGAGAGTTTTGCTCCAGCCTCCTCAGCCTTGCTCCTGAGGATGTTTCCCTCCCCCTCAGGAGTTTATACTTCCAGGGGCTGGCTCCCACCTCACCCTCCCTCGCTGGTACAAAATCCAGATGAGCCAGGACCTCATCTGGGTTAAAAATAACCCTGAACTGCAGCAAGGAGCAAGGGATTAATTCTAGGAAGCCCTGCAGTTGGTTCCTCTCTCCTGCCTCCTAAAGCATTGTCCCTGTGCAAAAGCAGAAGTGATGGGAGTGCGTGTGCACGTAGGGGCTGTGGCTGCTGGTGGCTCCGCCAGACGCGGGTGGGGGCATGGCTCCAAGTAGAGCTGCAGGAGGGTTTGCTTTGGGCATACAACCTGCTCCCAGCTCTCTCACCCATATTTCACACCCTACCACCCCATCCATTAATGGCAAAGCAACAGTTTGCAGGTTGCTCTGTTAATCACATCACCGAAATGAGCTGGAAGAGAGTGGAAAACCCTTTTCAGTGCAGAGGAACATCCTAAATAGCCTTTATCTCAGGAGAAGATGTTGGTGTGACAGCACCTCTGTGCTGCTTCTGAGCATCTCTGGCAGCACATCTGGAGGATGCTTGGGCTTGGGGAGCTGGCTCTGCAGCTGGTGAGCTGCTGCACACGCAGGGGTCTGTGTGCCAGGGGCTGGCGTTCCAGCCCTTCTTTTCCTTCCTCAGCAATGAAATTGTTTAAGGCTGGTAACCTGCATTTTCAGGTGATGCTAGGTAGTTATTTAACTGTGGTGGTTGTAAATGGAGATAAGTACCTGGGAACAAGCTTCTTGCTGACAACGAAACAAATCCTATCAATTGGCAGGTCCCAGGCTTGTTAGGGAGGTGCTCCCCCAGCCCTTGGCACCGCGGGCAATGTGCTGGGGTGAAGTAAGGTTGCCCAAGCCAGGAATGGGATGCCACAGCTGAGTTTCACCTTGAGCAAGGCATGAGTCAGTGTGGGCTGAGACACACTGAGGTCGCGTGCAAGGGTGGCTTGAAAACCCAACCAGATACTGTGTCTGTTCTCTCCCCCACCTCTTGCAGCCCATTCGGATAGTTTAAGGGAAAGCTGATCCCATGCCAGATCACATGCTGATGGACCATGTTGGGCTGTTATGAAAATCGTTGCATTATAAAGCATAACATTGGCAAAGGTTTTCTTCTTTAATAGTGCATCCTGGGGAAACGATACGTCTCACTTCAGCTGAAAGCAAACGCTTGCTTTGAGACCCCAGCTATTTAAGCACATTTCCTTTCCCATATGGTTGTTACGGGAGATGGAGGCAGGCCAGAAACGTGGGGTTGTGTTGTCCTCCTGTCCTGATGCTGTGCACGAGTCAAACCCTCGCTTTCTTCTGTGTTAAAGGAGGTGATCTTGCTTTGCTGAAGGATTTAGGGCTGCTGGGCTAATGCATGTCCATTCACAAAACCACTGGGCTTTCAGTGGAAACAGAATGATTTCTGCTTTAAAAAAAAATTAAATAATCTCTATATCAGCTGATACACCCCAAGATACAGAGATGAGTCCCTGGACCACTTTAGTCTTCCAGCAATGGAGGAAAAGGCATAGCATGCTCTTCGGAAACATCTGAAGGCAAAATAACCAAAGCACTATGGCAGAGTCAGTTCAGGGAGGTTCCCACGGATGTTGAAGCGAAGCAATGGCCACATCTGCCAACAAGCAGGGACAAATTCACGGCACTGTGGGTCAGGGGCTGTGAGCAGCAGAACACAAGACTAGAAGGACTTGGATTAAGAGAGACAAAACCCCTGAGCTCCACTGTGCCAAAGCCAAGAGAATGTTCTGTGCACCCTAATATGCCTTAATAACCTCATTAAGCGGAGAGGCACTTGAGAGACAAAGCACCCTTCATTCTTTAGGAAAATTTCAAGATTTGAGGGCAAATCAAGGATTAGCAGGCCTTTCAAAGGCTTAGGGGAAGTGTTTTGTGTCACTGGGATTAAATTAGGCTTTTATCAGGCTATAGAAGTGGGATCTGCTGCTGCCTCCTGGTGTGCGGCAGCCCTGGCTGGTGCGGGGCCAAGTCCTGCCACAACATCGGTCCTCAGTTGGACACCACGCTCAGGAGAACCTACTCCTATGCTAGCTGGTGGTGAGCTAGAGAAACCATTTGGAGCTGGGGCAGAAAGCATTTACTCGTCCTCCACCTCCACCCCAGCCCAAATGCAGCCTTTAGCCACTGCACCCCGCACACGGTGCGGTGCCCAGCCTGGGGGTTATCCAGAACGAAGGACCTTTGCACTGAGGCACACCAGGAACTTGGGAAATACTACCTGTGTGCTCGTGCTCCAGTAAATCCTTAGGAATCTCTTCAGAAAAAGAGCAGTGACCTGTGCCAAATAATTAATTATAGGAACCAAGCAGTCTGCGACCCCGCTAACCCTTTTTAAATTTATTTATTTCCTCCGCATTTGCTTTGAGTTTGGCAGAGGACGTCCCATTTGCTCTGGTGAGAGCAGCAGAAAGCCCAGCTCACCCCAGGAACAATGCTTAGGAGAAGTTCATCACTCTAAAAAGCAAATTAGGCTTGTGCCAGCCAGTACCGGCTCTTTAGAGCATGCTGGTGGTGCCTCACGGGGCAATGCTGTAATAAAAGCAATAACAACAACCCAAGAAGACAGGTCAGCTCCCTTGGCTGTGTGTGAAATACCCTGTCTGTGGACAGGGCATCGCTGTAATCATGGTAATGGTTTTATTTATTTTAAGCTGTGTGGTTTAATGTTGTCCTTATAATTCAGCTTTGCTCTAGTTATAAGCAGGTTTAGAGCAGGATGGGTTGGTAGAGCTGTGCCTGCCTTAAGGGAGGGTGATAGATTAGCTGACCTAACACTGTATGTGTGTGTGTATATATATATGTATTTATACATATTATATTTATATTTTAAAAAAGCAGACACACATGTGCAAATGCACACGCGTATATACGTATCAGTGCTCCCTGTTTGCTGCTATGTGACCTCTTTCCATGTGCTCTGCCCAAGTGCCGTGCTATTTCTAGCAAATTGGAGCATGAGACCAACACGACAAATTACAATTTGCTTTAGAAAACATTTACGGAAGCAGGAACCTGGCTGAGCTTCTCCTAGAAAATATAATCCCGAAGTGATGTGGGGAGGGGAAGGGACCTGAGCCCCTGTGATATGGAGGAGACCACGGGGCAAAGGCTGGTCCTGGTCCTTTTGGCTGTGTGGGCTTTGCAGTGGTATAAAAGACCATTTTTGAAAAAAATCACAGCTCGTTCACATTAGGGCTTTGGACAGGTGTTAAAATCCTTAACATAGACCACCTTGTGCATCTGTGGAGCCGCTCTGGATTTGACTGCGTGGACCACCTGTCTCTTTAGATCTAAGTTTATTCTTTGGCTTACATTTTCCTAAATGCCTTGGGCAAACAAACGTAATTCTCTTAATGAAAAATGCATATATTTTTGTTAAGTGGATCTTGCTGTCACTGTGTTGCTGCTTTCCCCTCAGTCAGGGCTTGCTAACAGGCTGGGCTCCACACGTGTGCCGAATCTATCATCTGTCGTGAGTGTGCACTGAGGCATGTATGGATCTGAGCACTAACTCAATTTCCTAGCAACTGGAAGAAACCATCACACACCACTATTTTTCCTCTGTCAGCAGGTTTGCACCAATTTATGTAACCTACAAAATGTGTGTTATCACCACAATAAACCATATATTCTGAGGCATTATTTACAGCTAGGTAACGGCAGAGATGCAGCCCTGGTGCCTGATATGTCCTTGCTTGGGACCCCAGTTGGTTCGAAACCTCACAGAAATGTTAAGTGCTTCTTTGACAATGGCACTAACTGCTCAATTATTGAGGAAGATAGAAAACGCTGTGTTGCATGTCAGAGTACTAAAAAATTGCTAAAGCCAAGTGCTGCCGGAGCAGGGTTTATGAAGAAGTAGTTGTATCTGCAAATATCCGTGTGGGATGTGTCAGAAGGGGCTGCTGGTAACAATTAGCTCTCACAAATGAGAAAGGTGGAAGTATGGAGGGATAAATTAATTGTAGAGAATGTCAGATAGAAGCAGGGTTTGTTGGTGGCTAGCCCTGCTGCCAGGTACCTGTGCTGTGATGAGGCTGGGGGTGGGGACATCGCTCCGGGGCAGGGCTCTGCCTTGCTGGAGCAACACAATTCACATCTCTGCATGGGCCACTCGAGGTCTCTGCAAGAAATTGGGGTGTTTGGTTCTTGTGCAGAATGGTCTCTTGCAGAATCTGTCCCACGCGGCGTCCTCAGTCCCAGCACCCCATCCTGCTGGGTGGCCCCTCTGACTTGCTGGAGTCAGCGGAGGTCTGGGTAGGAGCCGGGTACCACCTGCCAGCGCAGGATGTTGATCCAATTAACTTTTCTGGAAGAAAAAGGGCTTCTGGCTCTTTGGCGCATTTGCAAATCACAAGAAGCAAATGATTCAATCAACAGATGAATATCAAGCAACCTTAGTGAGCAGCTTCTGCATCACAAGCTGGTTTAACAGCAGATTGAGCTGCAGATTAGTGGGATATTAGAGCACAGTGTGATGCATCATGGCGTAAATGGGAAGGCTTGAAATCAGCACAAGTTTCCTGGAGAGCTGCTTTATTTTCCTGTAATGCCAAGCCCATTATAGTCCAAAGGTTCTTAAATAACTCTTCCTGCAATACATAATAATACGGACTGTGGAAGAAAATTAAAGAATACAAAAGGAGGTAAAGCTGTTATGAAGGAAACACCATTTGCAGAGGGTTCAGTAAAGTGGGAAAGCTGTGCAGCAGGGGAGTGCTCAGAAATTCATGTGAGCTCATTATATGAATGTTGCAATGGTCTAATCCGGAGCTGGGATGTCCCACAGGACCCCTGCTCAGATTAAATGCCCTCCTGACGCACTGCCCTTCCTGCCTGCTGTGAGGAGATGCACCTTGTACAACTGAATCCATCTCCAGCCTCCACAGCCACTGTGATAATGATGATGTACTGGGAGCGAGTATCACACCAATTTTAGGTCTGAGACTAGCAGATGAGTCGGCAGTCCTAGCCTGACCCTCAGCGATGCGCGTTCTGGCTGCAGCCAGTGCAAGTGCAGTCGAATTTTGACAGTGATGCAGAAGCCCCTTGAGCTGTGAGCATAACGGATGTATCACCTTTGGGATGGGTAAAGACATCCATTGCACCAGCTCAACAAGAATGTGGTAGGCTGTGGAGTTTTTGTTTGCTCATTTGTTAGCTATTCAACTCAAAATAGTGGCGCCTATTTACACATGTAGGTTATTATTTGAAGGTAGGCAGCGTGATGCATAATGCGGGCTCCCAGTTAGAGCAGAGCATTGTGATAACAATAAACAAGCCTGGGAATGTCAGGTAATGCTGACTTTTCTTGGCTGAATCTCCTCCCTATTGAGACAGCGGCTTTGCCAGCTAAAAGAGAAGCAAAAGCATAGAAATAAACAGAACAGGCATTGACACACATCCCTGGCATGCTGCTTGGGCTGGAGAGGGCTGGTTACCCTGCTGTCCCTGACGCTGCTGGTTTACACGGCCCTGGCTGTGACCACCTTGTCAGCAAGGTGTGCACTAAAGCCTGCACCAAATTCAGACAGCTAGTATGTATGTTGAAGCTCTGGTAGGTGTCTGAAGCCTGAACTTCACATTCAGTGTTGTGAAGAGCCCTCACACCCCTGCTTATGGCTGCCCTAAAGGTGATCCCTTCCCCAGCACCTGCATGAGGATGTGAGGGGCTGCATGGAGACCTGGGTGGGGGAAGCAAGCAGCTTAAAAATAACCAACAGAGAACAAAAAAAAAAAACCCATGGGGTTATTTTTAGCTCGCAGCAGTTCCCGGTGTGATTCACCATGTGGGCTGTGTACGGCTGAATCAGCCCCGACGCGGATGTGATGAGGGGAGAGGGATGGATGATGGGGATGGTGCAGGAGCTGCTTGAAGTTCCCCTGGCTCCTTCAAGAACTCCCAGTTCAATGAACACTTTGAGCTGGAACAGATACACCGGGGTCTCGGCAGCAAGGCTGGTGAAGAAATCCCCATTTTTTTTCTGTTCTTCCTACACATTAGCCCTGTGGACTTGCAGTGATGCAGGGATGAGTGGCCGTGCTGTAAGCAACCTGGTTTAGTGGCAGGTGTCCCTGCTTGTGGCAGGAGGGTTGGAACTCAATAATCTTTAAGGTCCTTTCCAACCCTAACCATTCTATGATTCTATGATCTCCCAGTACATGTCCCAGGGTTTCTGCTGGAGGTCTGCTGTAATGAGCTAGCGTGGGCTTACCATCTCACATAGCAGGTCTTTGCCAACTGAGGTCTCTGTGAGATGGAGAACAAGCAATTTTGCAGGGCTGGGTGTGGCAGCTTGGTGCTGGCATCCCCGTTGGAGCCAGAACATGTGTGCATCATCTGGGGGATTTGAAACTAAGGCTGTGTGAAGAGGGGAATTGCTGCTTGTCCAGCCAAACCACGGTTATGTCTTGCCCTAGTTAGAGCTGAAATGTGGCTGAGCTGTAGCTGAGCCTTGGTGAGTTTGTGCTGCGGTGTTAGGGGTTTGCTTGGCTGCCAATGGGGGGGAAGTAAATTGCTCTCAGCATCTTCAGTAAGCTGGGGCTTCCCTCCCCTCCTCACCTGTCTGTGCAAGCTGGGTGTTAGACCAACATCAAGCTAGCAGGTTTCTGGGGTGAACTGCCCCTTTCTACTTTTATTGCCTCCTCAACAGTGTCTGCCCTCACCATGCCATCAGTTCATACCTTCTCCTGGGTGGCAGTCCCATGCATGTTTTCCTCCAGCTCAGACCACAGCCTTTGGTTCTCCCTGCAGTTCCTGGCCAGCTTGACCGCTGCCTGCCAGCCCGCCCGGAGCATGGACTTACTTGCAGACTGAGCTTCGTCCAGCAGTGCTAGCCCAGTCCTGTTTGCATGCATGCATTTTCTTCCAGTGAGTTTTGGTCCCTGCAGGGATCTCCTGTGCTTGCCATTGGAGCTACAACTGGTCCAAGCTCCAGTTAGGGAGATATCATCTCCATCACACTGCCAACCTTGGGATCCTGCATATATTAATGATCAGGATCTGTCCTTGAAACTGCAGATAGTGTTAAATTTTGTGACACTGATTCTTGTGGACTCGGAGGATCCTTTCTTTTTAGGCATCACCCTCACTCTTCCCAGCACTAACCCCCCAGCACCTTTGCTTCTCTGTACAAAGCCCAGGTGCCGAGGCAAACCCGGGTGCCTGACAAAAGCTGAGGGGCTTCTCTGCGCCCGCAGCATTTTCTGCTCCGTGCTGTTTCACACTAAGCAATTCCAGCGTGTAACGGCATTACTGGGGCTTTGGATTTGTTGAAACAGTTGTGCCAAATTAAACTTTCTCTGGGGCAATAAGAGCATGTGTGCACTTGGAGCAAGCGCGGGATCTGCCACCCTCCCGGGCTGCTTTCCAGCCCCTTGGAGCTCACGGTTGTTGGACCGATTCCCTGCAGGATTCATTTACCTCCACTTACAGCTCAGCTGCTCGCCTCCCTCCAAGGTTTTGTAGAGGATGTTGGGTTGTTGTTGGGGAGGGCACGAGAAAGGGGGGGTGGGGGAAGTCCCTCTCCCACCTGTTTTTGTTTGCACCTCTTTTATTTCGGCCGAACGCCCCTTTCAGCTGGCTGCCATGCAAGCAGGGCAGATCCAGCCCTGGGCAAGTGATTTACATGCAGTGATTCTGCGGACAATTGTATTTCAAATGTGGCTGAGCAGGCTGGCTTTTGCAGAGAGCCAAGAAATAACCCAGAGCAGCTCCGGAGCATGCTGCAACTCCACCTGCGACAGGCTGTGCTTGCAGTGCTGGGACAAAGTTTTGCAAAAATCAGGCTGTTCCTTATAGAATATATGGCTTTGCAGCTCTAGTTGCATCCCCTTCCCCTCCCACGAGCACAATACAACCCAGATTCCCCCAAGGACTTTTGCAAGTTCTTCCAAGGAGGAAAGGATCAGCATGGCAAAGTTTGCTGCAAGCACCACGGATATTTTGAAGTGTTTCCACGGTGCGCTGATACCCATCTGTGCATTTCTGTGTAAACATCTTCAGTTCTAAGCTCTGATGTGCTAAAATATGTCCTAGACAGTTTTGATGAGACGTGGCACCCCAAGACAGGCATGATAATGACAGTCTGACTGCCCAAATTGCTGCAGTGTGCCCCAAAGTGAATGTGAGCAGCTTGTGTAACCTGGGTGTAGACAGGAGTCACCCCTGAGGACTGCCAGGGAAGCTAAACTGCAATTCCCATCTGCGCAGGACACGCTCACGCAGAAAATACTCTTTATTGCATTTTTTTTCCTTGTACGATCTTTTCAAAGAAAGCCTGCATTCATTGTTTTTTATTCAGGACTCTATTTTTACTAATTCTAGGTGACCAATGTACATGAGAGCGG
>NW_010116122.1:21449-23272 GCF_000699245.1 Pterocles gutturalis
AAAAATCCCTGCAGTCTTAATGTGTCTGTGTAAGCGTCTGGGATTTACTCATCCGTGCTGTCAGGGCTGCTCCAGGCTGCTGCCCCCTCCCTCCCAGGCTTACCTGAGAGCAGCAGGCAGGGGGTAGGATAAAAGGCACCTTCAATGTTTATTTCCTCAGGAAAGTCTTTGCCCAGTATCCCAAACGATTGAAGAATGTGAGTAAAAGCATCCATATTCAATCTGTTTCCAATTAGGTATCATGGACAAGAGCCCGTTTTTATGAGGATATTTAGGGGCCTGAGGGCTTTGGAGAGAATCTGGGTCCACGTTTCCAACCCATGGCACTTAAATCTAATTGGCGAAAAAAACAGACTACAACAGTTGCTAATTCTTAAAAGTGAAATTAATTTCTGTGCAACATGTAGTCTCTACAATACCTAGGTCCCTCACACTGCTCCTACCTGGATTGTTAATGCCACACAGGTGCCACGCAGACTTTCTGGGCCTGAGCATCTGTCAAAAGCTGTTTGTCGTTAGTTGCATGCCCCTGATGCTGTCTGCCCTCTGCTAAGCATAAAGGGTTCCGACAGTCTTTTAACATGACGCTTGTTCTGAGCTGCGTAAGAGAGTGTGGAGCACGGTGCAGGCTGAGGGGGGGTGCCCTGCTTGTGAAGGGTTGGAGCCAACATAATGCAAAGAGCTTGGGGAAGCCTCGGTGTGTCCAGGATGCTCTTACAGGTGCCTCTTGGGAACAGCCAGCCTCCATCATCTTCCTAGTCATGGGTATTTTCCCTGGTTCTCCCCCAATTTGAGTTGTGTATAAACAACTTTTATATCCCCACCTGGCACAGGAGATGTGATTTAAAGAGCTGATATGGTCCTCGCTGGGCTACAAACTGGCCAGGACTCAGCTGTGAGCATTTCTTCCCACTCTGCCCGAGAGGGGCAGATGCTGGTGGCTGGCAGCTGTGACAGAGATGAGTGTGTACTTAGGATCAGCAGAGCACTGTCCCAGGCAGCAGCTGTATGCAGCAGTTTGATTTACCTCAATATGCTCTGGACCCTCAAACAACAGGGGCAAACTGGGGTGTAATCTGGGATTTTACTGAACAAATCTGCTCAGGGCTTGGAACAGCGAAGCATGTCTACACACCTTCATGTCTGCGTGCAAGACATGAGCTGAAATTTGGACTATTCATGGGCTCATCCTGCACATCCGTGACTTCTCCAGCAGAGATATGATGATTCCAGGAGGTTCTTTCCAAACCCAATTTGTTAGTCTTGCCTGAGCATCAATCTGGCTTTGCAGCTGTTGTTGCTCTTTTTAATAAGTGCCCTGTGAAACACTGGGAAGCAAATCAATACTTTGGTGGAGTTGGGCTGAGAAACCCTTCTTTATTTCCATGGTAACTACTCCCACTGTTTCGGGAGGCTCATTTCCCAGACAGCAGATCCCTCCACCTCCCTGTGCCAGGAGGGATGACAGGGCAGGTGGGGATAATGCTGCGGCAGGAATGGTGTCGGTGCCCTGCGGATGTTCCCGCTGTATTTGGGGGTAATGGCCCCGCCTGCCCCAGCCGGTGTGTGGTCCTGTGCGACCCTCCGGCGATGGAGCTGTGCCGGGAGGTGATCCTGGCTGGCACCAGTCACTCTCCTGGCGAGTGCTTCCGACTGTTCTGCATCAGCGCCGGCATCTGGGAAATCTCTCCCGCTGAAGGCTTTTGCGAACAATTTAAGCAGAAATGATGCAGCACAGGCGGCTGTGCCCTGCAGCAGCGGGTGCCAGGCTGCCAACACACGTGGCTCTCCAGCCCCTTCCTGTGGGATCAGGGAGAGGCTGG
>NW_010116122.1:23287-29902 GCF_000699245.1 Pterocles gutturalis
CCTGCTGAAGCTTTTTAGCTGGGGAGTCTCCAGCCCGTGGCAGATACACTCAGGGAGGATATGCATAATTGTGTTTTATGCTCTTCCCTCTGAAGGCTCACCAAAATGCATTAGTTTCCATGGGCTTCATACACAATTTGCTGGCAAATGGTGTGCAGCCACCTCTTGGGTGGACCTGAGCATCTCCAAGCTGGGAGTGCAAAATAATAAAGCTGGGGGGGTGAGAGTGCAAGTGAAGGTGGATGTGGAAGAGAGCCAAGATGCGGGGCAAGGGCATCTTTCTGCTGAGACCAGTACAGCTCCTCTGGCTGCTGCAATGCATAGCAGGCTGCCATCAAATTTGAGGGGAAAATAACACCTTTGGGGGAGGTACCTGCAGCCTTGGGGTGAAGCCTCTGCCTGCATGTACCAGCCTTTCTGGCCTCAGTTGGAATAACAAGTCACGGTGAGAATGGAAACATCTGGGGTTGAAGGCTTGAAGCACATGGGTGCAGCATTTGGGCTGCCACTGAACAGAGCTCTGCCTTTCCCTGCCCCGTGGTGGGCATCGGGCACGTGGGGGGGGTACGGACCCTGGCACTGGGGCACCCAGTGGGACAGATGGGCCCGTGCTGCTTCTGTCCTCGCATGGGAAAGCTGAACAGATGGGGGGGCTTTAAGTTTGGAGGTCCTTGATAAATGTAGAAAAGAAGAGAATTAGCTTGATGAAATCAAAACAGATTTTTTTTTTCTTTGCTCAGGAGAACAAAAAAATCAGTCTTGTATCAAATCAAATGTTTCATGTGACACAAAATGAGGTTTTTCCTTTTTTTCTTAACTTACCTTTCATTAAAGGCTTTTAAAGTTCAGCTTCATCATAAAACACAATTTAATTTATAAATAAGCAACTTAATTTTTGAAGAGAGTCGCAGAAATTTCAGATCTGGTTGTCAGAATCCTTGTCACAAGTGGGGGCTTTTTCTCAGGCTGGCAAACCGCTGTGCTCACCCATTAACTTCCTCCGTAACAGTGCCTGGGGGTTTTCCCCTTCTTGCTGTGTTTGTGGCTCTGCCTGTAGTAATGACATTAATGGCAAAAAGGATTGGTTCTGGATCTGAGCATGATCCTGTGACCAGGGAGTGTGCAGGTTCAAGGCTCTCGTCCCTGTCTCCTGGGGACCGTTCTTTGCCTACAATGGACCTGAGTGCAGGTGTAGCGCACACACCAACAGCTGCGTGATGCTTTAAATGTGTGATGCTTTTAACAATATGTAGATGGAAATTTTCTGCTTTTAATAGCAAGAAAGGTGGGAGTCACAAGGCTGTGGCAGAAACTGGTGATTTGCAAAATAGCACACAACCTTTTGAAGCAAGTGACCCCATAAAAGTATCCCAGGGCAAAGTCAGTTTGATTTTACTCAAGGTTTATTTGAACATAAACAAATACACAAAAGACACCTTTGGGCTGCAGTCTGCATTTAAGCTGGGCTTGGTATTTGTTGCTACTCCAGTTCTTTTGCAGGAGAGCCCTAAACTTTAACATTCAGGTGGTCTGTTTTGTAAAGATTGTGCCAATTAAGGGTGTGAGGAATAAGCTCATTAAGTGCTTCCCTGGATATACTTGTGCAATGTCACCTTTGTAGCAACTGAACATTTCTTGCTATTTACTTGCCGGGGGAGCAGTACCCCATCCTGGGATGCTTTGCTCAGGATCTCTAGGTCTTTCACAGGAAGCTTTAAACAAATAACTTTAGGTAAGATTTAAATCAGCAGGGGTGAGATAGGAGTGTTATATCTTCCCTTCTCCCCTGCAAGCTGCAGTCTTTGCTCATGCTCTTGGGGCATCATCCCACCAGGAATGCTGTGCCTGTCTGTGATGCTCCACCAAGCCACCGCAGGCAAGGGACACTCGCCAAAAAGACGCAGGATGGGTTTTGACACTGCATTTGATCTGCCCATGAGGCTTTCTGTTTTCATGGGGAGAATATGTCTATTCTAATTTCCTGCCAGTGGGTAGATGGTGCTTGTCAAACCTCGTTAGGAGCAAGACTGTTCCCAAGAGCTGGGTTCACTGTAACTATGCATTGGTCACCTGAGAGAAAGCCCACAGCCCTCGCTGAGTTTTGTCACTTGCACTTCAGTTTCTTGGTTGTACTCAACAAATTGTTCCTTGTTCATAAAAGGTGAAGAGGGTGATCCTAAAGCCAGTAAGCCTGACTGTATGATGGGGTTATTTTGCTGCACTGCTATTGCTTTTAGTTCAAGGGTCAGGTCTGCAGCTAGTTCATAGCTCAGCAGAAGCTGCAGAAGTTGGAGGCTTTTCAGAAGTGACAGCAAGGTCTCACCTCCAGTGCTCACATGCTGTGCAAGTACCTGAGCAGCGATGTGCTGGTTACCTTGGCGATAGCTTCAGAACCTGGTCCTCAATGTCAGCAGCAACAGACTGGGTGGAAAGTTGCAATTAGAAAACAATCAATTCCTCAACAAAGTTCCTATTAACTTTTTCTGGGTGTACTCGTGTGCAGGTTCTCTGCACCAAGGAGCAGCAAAGTGCTGCTGAAGTGATCTCTGCTGCAGCTCTTGCTGGTGCTGGTCTTGTCCACAGGCACTGAGCCCTCTCCCCGCAGCAATCCCAGCCTTTCATTTACCATGTGCATGTGATTCTGCAGTCTCGGGTCATACTGCTCAGGTGCAGCTGAGTCTTGGGCAGAAATAATGCAGTAGTGGAGGGGAAGCTGTAATGAGACCTTTGCTTGCTTCATGGGAGGAGGAGGAAGAGTTTCCAATTATTCATGCTTTTACCTGTCTCTTCTTCCCCTTGTTCCTAAGCCTGCGTGCTTGCCATCCAGAGCAGAGCTGCACTGGTTAGTGTCAGCTATAGGGCATGAAGGGATCACTAAGAAAAAAATGGTAAAGATATATATGAATAAAGTTCCCCATAAAATAAGTTACTTGTAGCTAATAGAGCTGGTGAGATCCTGGAAAACAAATATCTGAACGTTTTGTGAAAGCTAACAACACAGGAGCTGGTGTTTTCCAATGTAACCCACCCTGATCCTTCCCATCCCTTCTGCCTCCTGCCAGCGGGAAGCCTTCACGCCTCTTTTTTCAGAAGAGAGTTTCCCTTTGGGCACTTCCCTGTGTTAGCTGGTATCTTAAACTGTCCAGAAAAGGTGGGTTTAAAGTAAATCAGAGCCCTCTCCTTCCGCTCCCCATAGCACGGTCAGGATTCCCACAACAGTCATAATAACATCCCACTTCAGTGGTATCTTCTCCAAGATGATTTCCATCTGGTTAGGCCAGGATAACATGCTTTTGTCAGCCCAGTATCATCTTTACAGGTTTGCTCCATTAACTGTTATATTTAATGATTATTTTATTCAAAGCGTCAACTTGCTTCACTGTGAAGCAAAGGAGAAGCACTTCACTCTCGCAAACACGACAGGATATTTAATTGGTATTGAGTTGCAGCTGCCACTAATGGATTTTAAAAATACAACAATCAAAAGGAAATCAGCATAACATGACATGGAGATAAAATGTTCTGACATATTGTCCAGTGAACTGACCTGACATATCATACTGCTGCAACTGTGTGTCATGAAATAATACAGAAACAAAGTTAATAATTATCAAGCAGAATAACCAGAGAGCAATAATAATAATTTTGGAAAGAAATTCAGTGGCTCTTCTGATTTCAGTTGTCAAAAGCCATTTTGGTCCTTGTTTTGACACCAGCAGCTTGAGTTAGCCCAGCAGAAGTTGTTCCTTGGCTGTTTCTCCTCTCATACTTCATAGAATCGCAGAATGGTTTGGGTTGGAAGGGACCTTAAAGATCATGGAGTTCCAACCCCCCTGCCATGGGCAGGGACACCTCCCACTAGCCCAGGTTGCCCAAAGCCTCATCCAGCCTGGCCCTGAACCCCTCCAGAGATGGGGCATCCACAGCTTCTCTGGACAACCTGGGCCACTGCCTTACCACTCTCACAGGAAAAAACTCATTTTTCCCCTCTTTTTCCCCTTTCTTTTTTCTCCCCTCTTTCGGCTTAAAGCCATTACCCCTTGTCCTATCCCTACACTCCCTGATGAAGAGTCCCTCCCCATCTTACCTGTAGCCACCTTTAAGTACTGGAAGGCTGCTGTAAGATCTCCCTTCACGTTAGATCCTCTCCCCGTTGCAATTACTTGATGGACTGTGAAACCTCCGTTATCCCTGGCCGAGGCTGGCAGGTGAGCTGCTGCATTGCCCAGGGGACTGTTCCCCCCTCCCAAGAGCACCCACCTCCGGCAGGTTGGGCACAACCTGATGCAAAGCTTGCAGGAGGGCAGGGAAGGCAATTTTTCAGACCTGTTTTCTGCCATCCATTAACTCAGCAAATGCCAGGCTGGGTTTGTTTTAGTGGTAGAAACAGAAATGAGGGAGAAAAATCCTCTTGCTGCTCGCATGCCAGTGTCTTCTGGAGTTCTCTCTTCTGAGTCTGGAATTGTTATCCCAAGTTTAATGTTTTTAATATCTTAGTTTGCTAACCTGAAGGAAAAAAAAAAGATATTTTCATGCTGGTTTAAATCCTCTGTTTCACCTTACCCCAACCAGCTAATTTCTTTTTGTTGCTTAGCCTTCTTCAGGCTTTCATTGAGATCCCCTTTAATGGGTTAACCATCACCTCACAGTCACGTTTTATGAACCCTGCCAATTTTTTCTCCAAATCCATAAACCTGTTGTACTTTCTGATGGGGGAGGAATGTGGTAAACAAATCACTGTGTCACGCATAAGCCACGTCCTTTCAACAGGCACCGTCATTTTTCCGCGATATCCTTTGCCGTTATTCGGCTCACGCTTGAATTCTTTGCTGAATATGATGGACTTAAACATGTGCTAAGTGCTTTGCTGAACTGGGTCTTTCTCCTGATTTATGCCAGGGTAGATTCAAATAGAATCAGCCCCTTAAGTGGTCTGTGCCGCATGTTGTCAGCACGCCGAGACACTGCTTCTGCGCTTGTGTTTTAATTAAAGGTTCCACCTATTTACATGGAGTCAATCAATCTCAGCACAAAACTGTCTTTGCAGTTGATTAGCACTGTACTGCAGACAAATGGCATTAAGCACAAATGGCTTTTTGGAGAAGTAATTCATCTGCGTGGAAATGAAAAATGCAATTATTTTAACCGATGCCGTCATGTAATCCATCATGCCCAGCTCAGTGACGGGCACTCCACGTGCACGGGGCCTTGTGGGCTGTCTTGGCTCTGAGTCGTGATGTCAGTGTTCACAGAGATACCCAAAGGGCTCCAACCACCTCCCCAAAAGCTCTGCCAGGGCCAGGCAGGATTCCTGAGCCAGGGCTGGTGTTTGGAACTGGGCTTGAGCCCCTGTAGCAGTGTTAATTACATCATATGTAGAGCAGAAATGAGCAGAACATGGCTTCACTGATAGATTTTTAGCGGGCTCATGGCTAATGGGTGTTTTAATGGGAAAATGCAGCATTTCAGCACGTTGGAACAGCAATAAGAGAGTCTATGGGCCATCATTAATATACCCCTGGTGATTAAAATCACTCTTCCCTCAGACCCGCGTCTCTCAACATACTCAAGGCATTTATTAGTGGTCCATTATATGCCCACTTCTATCTTACTGCTTAATTTGAACACTAATTAACATCATCATGCCTTCTAAAACACAAATGGCACTTGGTAGTATTTCATTAACTCCAGGCTCTGTCTGCAGGCAGCGAGAGCTGAGCTTCACCCAAAAAGCCACCTCTGTGGGCTCACAGGGCTGGCGATGGAAGAGTAGCATCTCCATGTCCCATCTCCCAGGTCTCACAGTGATGGGGGAAGCTGGTGGCAAGCAAAACAATTACTTAATTTCCTGAAACACTGGGGCGGTAGACAGCAGGACTGCTTAGATGTCTAAACACCCGCTTAATTATCTCGCTGAACTGGGGCCTGGGGCTTGGGCTTGCTGCTGCTTTTGCTGGCTAGCCCGAAGCAGGGGGAAGGCAGAGCTCTCCCAAAATGGAAAGGCTTTCTGGTCCCAGTTCTCCCCTGTGCATGATGTTGCATTCTCAGGAGAGAGTTCAGTCAGCCCTTGAAAGTCAGTGAGGTCCCTTTTTCCTCCAAATGTCTTAAAAAATGTCTCCTCTGAGGCAGTTCAAGCCCTACCTCCTTCCCAGCAGCAGGGAAAATTAACACCATCCCTTTCTGAAGCAGCCTTTTATGGAGCTGGGAACTTTTACCATCTCTTCCCTGAGGCTTTTCCTCTCCATAAACTGATCTATGCTCATTCCCTCTGCACATCCCCATGGGGCAAGCCCTGTGCTCCATCTCCTGCATCCCCTCCATCTCAGCTCCTCCTGCTCCTTCCCGCCCTGGGCACTGAAAGGTCCTTACTGGTCTCACCCCTGGTAATAGCTTCTATTGAGATACTGGCTTTTTTTTTTTTTTTTTTTTTCCTCAAAATCAGGGCATTCCCGCCTTGCCTCACATTATAATTCCCAGGTCCTCTTCTGCATGGCTGCTGCCTAAGTATTCATTTTGCATCTTGTATTTTTAGAGCTAATTTTTCTTAGTTAAGTGCAATATCTTCTCATGCTGCTGGACTGCTGCCTGCTTTTTTAAATGCTGTTTCTCCACTTC
>NW_010116122.1:29924-59945 GCF_000699245.1 Pterocles gutturalis
ACTCCAACAACCTTTATTAGTATTTTGAAACAACAATATAGAAGGCACCCATTTTGATAGAGTCCGCAGTAGTTTGCATATCGAATATGAGCAAAAGCATTAGAGGGAAAACTCCTCTGTTGGAGGGGGAATACTCTGCTCCCTCACGTTGCTAGCTTTAGCATGAGTTAGTTTTCCTTCTCAGAAATGCATTTGTCACCACCTCCTTGGCATTTCTCTAACTGAGAAGACGGGGGGGGGGGGGGGGGCTGTGTGAGGCAGGGGTCCCACCGTGCCCCAGAGGAGACAGAAGCTTTGCAGAAAGCTAAAATGACAGCACAACAGGGACCAAGACAGCCTTTGCAGCATTAATACTTAAAGAGAATCTGAGTTGAAATCAGCTTAGCGAGGAAGCAGACAGGCAAAGGTTTGGGATGTAGTTTTCCCTTTGGGATTGCTCTTCTTTGGCCTCTTGGCTCAGACCAAGTGTAGTATTAGTTTAATATCAGATACATCCTCTGTCAGGAGGCTGTTGGTGCTTTTGCAAGGGATTTGACAGTGTATATATTTCTTCTGCTGCCAGCTTGTTATGACCCTGCCCTGTCATGATCTGGGTTTTAGCATTTGCAGCTGATGTATAGACTGGCATGACAGAGCAGCAGCAAAATTAAGTCCAATTTCTCAGCAAAGATAAGAAACAACACGAGGAGGGAAGCGAGCTGAGGCTCGGCAGCGAGCACGGTGCTTCCCGTGGAACAGCGAAGACAGACAAGGTGTTGCTATGAATAAAAGCTGGGTGCCAGGGAGAGGCTGTCAGTGCCATTACTACCTGTCACACGTGTGTAAAGTCATCAAGCAGCGGGTGGGCGGCCGTGACAGCCCTGGGAAAGACATCTCTATTAGCACACCCAGCGCCGCGCTGCTGTGAGGCTGCAGCACGTGAAGGGCAGGCAGGCTGTTCCGCTTAAGGTGGAAAATGGATATCTTCAGCAATCGGAGTAATTTGATTTGGCTGAAGTTCACGGTGTTTTGGAATCCGATGTGAATTTTCTCCTATTATTGGATACTGCCCCAGATTCCCAGTGCTGCAGCATATTGCATCTCCCTTTCGGGCTGTGTGGAGTAAATGAGCTTCTGAGCCTGATGGTATGGATTTTGTACCCAGATGGGTGACTTCTCTCATATTCTGTTATAAACTGGATTTCAAGATTTGAAGAAAATACAGCAAGCACGGTATTCCTGCACCATCTGACTTATAAAAGCAGTCAGTGATTGCATCTAGTGGCCCTTTTTCCATCCCCAAAAAATATGTTTCCCATCTCAGGTTAGACCTTCTTTCTGTGAGTAGCCTTGGCCAACGCTGGTTTTGTACTGGAGAGGTTTCCAGGACTGGGATTTTTTGTCTAGAAGGTTATTGAGATGCAAGTCTTAGGGCAGGGAGATCTGGACGTGCCAGAGTACTCTGCCTCCCTCGCAGCTTTGCTCACCAGGACTGAGCCTGAGACCCAAAAAGCAACAGTATAGAGAGGCGAAGGTCCAGCTGAGCCCAGGAGATGCCTAGTGCAAGGGGGGTCACCATGGGCACTTGGAGGAAGAGGAGGCTGTGTGTGCCAGAGGGGAGGAAGGAGCACTGTGCATACTGGGTTAACGTGCATTCCCACATACTGTGCTTGCCGGCAGCTGGATGCTGTCTAGCTGCAGCCACCTTGTTAAACTGCTTTCCTTCTCTTGCTAAAACCAGGATTGATGGTTTGCACAAGCTTAATGGTTGGTGTAAGAGTGGTGCTTTGTGCTGGGCTGCGGAGGGTGAAACCTCGGAGGCAGCGGCAAGGCTGGTCGCAGAGAGAGGCTGTCCTCTCCTGGAGCTGCTCAGGAATGGCTCTCGGTGGGGTCCCTCCTGCGCAGTGAGGTGACAATCACCACGCAGCAAAACCTGCCCCAGGCGGAGAGCGGCGAAGGGACGCACCTGGCTGCCTGCTCTGAGGACCCTGCCTGCACTGCTGGTGACTCTACCAGATTTTGTGACAACTTTTAATTGCCTGAATTTAATTATAGGGATTTTCTGGATGTAGCGAGGCCTGTGAGCATCCCCCCTGCAGGCAGGGGTGTAAAGCCCCTGTTGCAGATGGAGTGAAGGCAGAGCCCCAGGGAGCTCAGCACAGCGAGAGCAGGAGGCTGTCACCCTGCAGCACTGTCACCTGGCAGGAGGTGTTATGTGGCCTCATACTGAACTGGTTAGAAAATGATTCTCTTCTGTCTGGGATATTTTCTACACTGCAAAACAGCCTCATCAGGGGACTGGCAGTCCTGCTTTTCCCCAAGCAGCTTCTATCTTGATGGTTAGGAGCCTGCAGGAGAGCTGGGGTCCATCAGTGGACCAGTGGTTCATCAACGAACTCAATCCGCTGATGGTGGTACCTGCCATCAGTGCTCGGGTCATGCTGCTATAGCCATTTTCCCTATGAACCGTGCCTTTCTCAGCTTTGCAAGGGGTTTTAAACTCAGGCCAGCTCTCCTGAACTGAGGATGGCTGGAAGAAGAGATGAGAAGCCAGTGGGTGGCCATGGCAGCCCCTGCGCTCTCTCTTCCCATCTCCACCTACACCCATATTGAAGGGTGCTGGTAAGCGATGTGGAAAGCTGTGCCTGGCTGACATGGGGTAGCACTAGTTTGTACCGTGTCACCAGAGATGAACCCATCAGTGGGTTTTAGGCAGCTTTAATAATGTCTTAGCCACTTTCAAGATTTACAACCTGTTACTACCATTGGCCCCCATGGCTTGAAGTTGAGCTTAGAGTCTGGGGTTTGAAGTTGTTTAATTCCTCCCTGTTCCCTGCAGTGTTTTGCTCAGCTAGCACTTGACCCCCATTTCCCTGCAGTAATAAGGTCAGCACGTGGAGCAGCGCTGCCTTCCTCCCACCAGCCCTCCGGTCTCACTAGTCTCTAGAGCTTTCACTGCTTATTCCTTCCATTTCCCCCACTTTGCACTGTTTAAAAACAAGCAAGCAAGAGCTCCCTGGAGCCAACCACTCATTTGCTGGCAAGGACTGCCTGTTAATCAATTAAAGCTCTGTGAATGTCTTTGCAGCAGGGAGGATGATTAAGATGCTTTCTGTCTCTAATGCATGCCTAGGGGAGGCTCGCCTGCATTGGAAGGGCAGGTGTGTCAGCCTGGAGCTCCTGCAGTTCTGCTTTTGTTGGTACCAAATACCTGTTTTGGTATAAAGAAGCCAGCCATTAAGGATGGTGAGGGAAGGGGAAGGGGTTTAGCAGATGCCAGTCTTTGCCTAAGGGGGGTTATTACTTAAGAACCTTCTTCAGGGCAGGGTCTCTCTCTGAAGTGGCTCTTGGGGAACATCTCCCCAGGGACCACCACGTGTGGAAGGGGTCTGCATTGAGTCATGGGGCAGTGAAGGAAATGGGCTGACGTGGAGGATATTCAGGAAAATCAACAGAAAAGGTACTGGTGAGGGCAGCACTAAAACAGCATCGGAAACGTGTTTGTACCCAGGCAAAAATTAATCAATGTCAATAAAATGGGGTTCATGCTTGTGTTTTTGTGTTCTGCTGTCAGAGCAAACCTCAGCTGTGGGACCTGCCAGCCCTTCTAAATATCGCTTTAATTTCCACCACCGATCTCCATTTCCAGGCATGAATTTGATTTGTTTCAGAGCCTTAAGCAGGAGAAGCAAGGTGACGCAAACCACTCCTGCGCCCAGCCAGCAAAAGGGTGCTGAGACTGGCATGGCATGCGTGGTGCCCTTGTTGGGGCTAGGTGTCATTTTGGGGATCACAATAGATTAATGAAAAGTCTTTTTATAACACTGATGTGCCATAAAATATAGTACAGTCCTTGTAAAATGAAGATTGCATTCATGCTTATAGTTGTGGAATTATGTGGATGTAGCAAGCCCTGAGCTGGCCTCCAGTCCAAAATCCATCACCATAGTTCAAGCCAAAGAGGTCTTTGCACTGGCACAATTTACTGAAATGTGATTTAATAGAAAGACTATTAGTGATTTAAAGGGCTGGGAGCGATGGGCTCAGGTTTGATATTTGGTTAGGACTTGCCGAGAGCAAGATCCAAATCCAGCCCCATGGCAGGAGCCCGGTTGGGGAGGATGCCACAGTGTGGTGCTCTGGGTACGGAGTGATTTTGTGGGTGGAAACACAGTGGTAGAAGGAAAATGGCTGGAAAAGCAGCAAAATTTGGGAGATGGAAACGGGTGCATCCATGTGGTTTGGGGCCACTCAGTGCAAAAGCCAGCATGGCTGGTTGAGCTGGTGAGAAAGGGCTTGGGGGGTGGATCAGAGCAGAGGCACTGCGCAGCTCCCTGCCACGGCAGCCCTGAGACCAGCTCTTTGCTGGGAGCACATCGCGTCCCGTCCCTGTCAGGGCCCTAGGTAAAGCACATGGTTGCTTTAGAAGTTGTAAAAACAAACCCTTCAGTCTGCCTTTGCACTGGGAATGCTCACAGAGAATTAAGAAAGCATCTGCTGAGATAATTTTTTTTTTAAGCAAGATACATCAAGTCAATTAGTGATTAAAAAAAAAAAAGTTTCACACTATCATTTAGTCCATAAAATAAATAAAAGTGCGGTGGCCAGAGCAGAGCCCTGCCTTACAGCTACCACCAGAGAGCATCCTTGTATACTTTTTCTGTGGAAATAGCACTGAGCTGGGAAATAACCCATCCTTCAGCAGTCTGTCTCTTTTTAAGTGCTTCCCAGTCAGTTAAAGATCAAATAATTGAAACTTGTCTATCAATCATGTTAGCAGACAAAACAACATTGTTTCTCTTCTCTTTTTCTCCAAAGTACTATAGCTTGATTGGCTTAACAACGTGAACAAAGGCACCAAGTCAAAAATCCCACTTAAATGTTTTCAGGTATAAAAGCACATCATCTTTGGGGAGGGAAGGTGCAAAATTCATTGTTTAGAAGCATTCTAGGGGAATACTCAAAAGGCAAAAAGAATACCGAGAACACAATATGTGCGCACAAAACATCTTTGGGATGATTAAAAAAACCTGCCAAGAAATTTGCATAATGTCTGCACATCTGTAGCCTCCTCATTCGAAGCAGCTGATGTATGTGTCCAGTGAAACAGGTTAGGGGGTTTAGATTTTACTCCTTTTTGTGCTTTCTTGGAGTATAAAAGCATGCTAAAACTGGGTTTGCGCTTTGTAAGTCCCTGTGGATGAAGGGGCGGGAGGGCAGGGATGGTCTGTGGCTCTGAAGTGTTGGGTAAATTTTTTTTTTTAATTTTCCTGAGCTTATTTTCCCTTTTGCCATCCAGGTGTTCCCCCACACCCAGGTTCTCCAGAGGTGCAGCATCTGCCTCAGAGATCCTCCACAGTACTCTAGGTGCACTTTGCAGTACACCTGCAAATAAACAAATACATTTTCCCCCAGAAATCCTTGACTGGGCCATGGCAGGTGCCTGCATAGATGGGTGGCACCTGGGGGCAGCACAGCCCCTGAGGGCTGGGGCAGGGGCAGCTCGTGGGCTGCTCCCAGGGTCCACGAGCATCTTTGCTTTGCCGTGAATATCTTACCGTGTTTCTCACACCCAGGGCTTTTCTGTTGAGATTTTAATTTGTTTCATTAAAAAAAAAAAAAAAAGGCAAAAAAGCAGATTGGTTGGGTACAGGTGTGAAATGGGGCTGCTCCTCCAGGCTAACGGGGTCTGTTGTCCTTGGAGGGCCACGGAGCGAAGGGTTCACCAGGGCTTTCTGCTTTTTCAAGCCAGGCTCTGCATCCCTTCTGGGTTCTTGTTTTGTTTGTTTTTGCAGCACTGTTGCACTGGGTTTGTATTTTTATGTGTACATTTATACAAACTGATTTAGTAGACCTGCTGGAACAGGTCTAAGGTTACCCCACGGAAGAGCAGAAGACAAATCTCTCAATGCAAATAGTTTCTCAGTCAGGGAAAAGGGAAATAAAGAAGCGGCGAGAGGCACCAGCACTTCTATAACTGCTTGAGCATCAGGGGGACCGTGCTGTGAGTCACAGCAACGCTGCCACTTCTTGTGCTGCCATTGACGCTCCCCTTTGCAAACATTACCCAGTGGTTTTAAGGAGGTTTAAAATTAGTGGTCTGTTAGTTACTGTGTGTTTCCCTCTCTGTTCGATCCACTGAGGATACCACAGCCATTACAGCTCATAGACGCCGTCCCCAAGATGTCTTATGCTTTTGGCTCTAGATGATTGCAATTCAGTTAACTAAAACACGGTCATTAACTAAACTGTGGTCATTGTGTCCTCGGTGCCTCATGCCTGTGATGCTTGCCTCCTCCTCTTGGTGTAGTTCAAGTTCATTTGGGATTTTACAGAATATCTAGTGGGGTGGGAGGGGATCTTGGAGCTGTCCTTTCCCTGGTGTGGTCCAAGCTATGCAAATACTTCAGTTAGGCTGGAAGTCAAGTTTCCCTTCAAGCCAAAGTCTTTGAACTGTGAAGACACATGTCCACCACAGACCAAGGACATTTCCAGAACTTCTCATCATGTGTGTTTATGGTCAAAAGAATTAAACTTGTGGTTGCTGTATTTTAGTTTTCTTTGTCCTCCTTACAGAATTTTTTTTTTAGATTATTTTCTGAGTTAATTCCAGTTCTGTTGCAAGAAACTCATGAAGCTGTTATTGCTCAGTCACTCTCGGCCTCCTTGCTAATATAATACAAGGATAAGCAAAGTTCATGGAAACTGCCTACACTGGAGAAATGGAACAAGAAGGCATTTCTGCACACTAAGGGTTTTTCAAAGCTTCTTTGTTCAGAGATAGGGAAAACAACCTGCAAAACTTCTTCCTGACAAAGAAAGCTGCAGATTTAGGGCTATGGAAAAGAGTCATCTCTCCAGATGTAGGCTGGCATGTGGGTTCACAATTACAAATATGACTTATGATTCATCCCAGAGTACCGGTGATGGGGGGAGAGAATCTATATTAGGACAAATGCTGAATGACGAGGAACAGCTCACAACTTGAAGAACATAGAGAATGAGGTCATATGAGATGAAACGCTTCAGTATTGCCAGGCACATGTTCATTTACTGAAAGAGAAGAAATTTCAAGTGATTTTTCATACGGGGTAATATTAATTTGTCAGCAGACAGGCATCTTTGAGTTTGTTTTGGGCTTGGAGCAGTGTCCTACCAGCCCATCAGGTGTTGCTCAAGAGCAACTGCTGCTTCTGCAGCCTTGGGTGCCTTCAGAGGCACCACACAACCTTGTCTGGAAAAAATTGGTTCTGCCCATGGGGCATCTTATGGCAAGTGCATGGTAATTTTCAGAAACCAAGGGAACAGTTACAAGGCTCCTTAAAAACAGATTGTGAAGTAAATGTAAACCCTTGTGATTCAAGCTGTGCAACATCCTCTAATTATTTGGCGTGTAGGAAGATTTTTCTCTGATACTTACTTTTTGCTCTAACTTTAATCTAGAAGGCTGCTGCCTTGCACAGCAGTGCTGCTATAGGGCTAACATACAGGGTGTGGAGAGCCATCAGCTTAATCATTGTGGCATTTCCAGCACTGTGTGGATCAGCAGAGATGGGTCTGTGCTACCCTTTGCCTTTTGTTTGAACCTAAGAGTCAGAAGGCATTTTTTCCCCCTTCTTGAACTTGAATCTCACGAATATAAAAATCTAGAAGACAGCTACCCTTTTTTGATGCTCTGTTTTGAGAGGGCCACCTTGACATGACAGCCGCTTAGGCAAGCAGTATCCACCAGCTGCTGGGACTTGTGTCATCTGCAGGAATGGCCTTCTCACAGGAGTGAGAAGAGGAAATATTGCTAGGGAAGAGTCTGGGACATTCCACTTGGGAAGAGTGATGTAGGTACTTTTATTGGTAATGATGTAAAACATCTGCCTTACTTTTGTCCCTCCTGAGTACCAGGGTCACCCTGAGCTTTGGGCAGCTCCCAGCTGTGGCTGGCACTCCACTGTCCCAGGACTCTGCCGTTCAGATCTCCCCTCCACTGAACCAGAGGGATAACTGTCTGCTTTCATACACTGCTGCGAAGTAGAGAGCTAAAACCCAAACTTCCATCTGTTCACAATGAAACATCTTCACTGGCTGAATTTAACTAATTTAGCGATTACTATTGGGAGAGAACAGTCTCTCTGAGTCCTCCAGCTGTTCCAGCATGGAAAGCCTCTTGCTTCCTTATAAGGGGTTGCAGTAATTTTCTCAGTTTTTTTATCTAATTTTGTTATAATAATTCAGTGAGTCCACTCTGGCCAGCTGTTCTTCAGGCCTCCTGGCCCGCATTGCTTATACAAGGCTGCTGGTGATGATGTTGAATCAATCTTTCCAACAATTTTGCATCTGTCCTCAGCTCTTGGAGTTGTTCCAGCTGTTCTCAATATACAGCTGATAATCCAGCAACACCCCCCTCGAGTGATTCACTAGCCTATGAAACCTCCTGACTGTGCTCCAGCTTCTCGCTTCCCAGTCTGGCGATAGTCACTGAAAATATTGTACAAGTGACACTTCCAATAAATTAGCAGTAATTTGAACTCTTGGTAGCAATCTACACATAAGGTGGGTTTTGCCTGGCACCTCCTCGCATATTAGGATGTGGATCTCTCTGAGCTCAGATGCAACATTGTCTGAAGGTCATCTTCAGTGAAAGCTGTTGGACTTCTGGTGGCGAGGGAAATGCCGCAGTGTGGACAAGAGACCGTGAAATGGTCCTTAAGATGTCCTTGGTCCTTGGGGTTGTTTAGCCTGAAGAAGAGAAGGTTCTGAGGAGACCTTATTGTGGCCTTTCAATACTTAGGGGTGGCTTCTAAGAAAGTTGGGGATAGACTTTATAGTGGGGCTTGGGGTAATGGTTTTAAACTAGAAGAGGTTAAATTCGGATGAGATATAGGGAACACATTTCTATGACGAGGGTGGTGAGGCATTGTCACAGGTTGCCCAGAGAGGTGGTAGATGTCCCATCCCTGGAAACACCAGGTTGGACGGGGCTTTGAGCAACCCAGTCTAGCTGAAGATGTCCCTGATCATGGCAGGGGCACTTGGACTAGATGACTTTTAAAGATCCCTTCCAACCCAAACCATTCTATGATTCTATGTCCCCAGGGAGACAGCCTAGATCAAGGGGTCCTGGCTCCCTTTTGTTGGCTTACTTCTGTCCAGTGGCTTCTCTCCTGGGGTTGCTTTGTGCAAGCAGAGAGAGTTCAAGCGCTCTCTTCAAAATTCCTCTGACTGTAAATTTTGTCTCCTTTCTCTTTGCTATTTAACAAACCCCAGGGGTGGTCCCTGATTTCCTGGGCTGGTTTCATTCAAATACTTCCCCCCATGCTGTGCCATGTTTTCTGCTCACGGTGTCCTGTTGTGCATATCCCCCTTTTTGCTTTTTCTCTGGTTTTGGGCTCTGCTTTTCAGAGGCACTTGGCAGATATCACAGCGAGGAAGCTCCAGCTTTGCTCTCTTTTTTTATCTCCAGATAGAAATATGGATGAGCATGCAGCAGGTTCTGCTTTTCTGTGCCTTGATAGTCTCTTCCCTTCCAGTAGATAGGAAAAGTCTGTCTATAGCTTTCTGGATGCTGTACTGTCCCTTAAATCCTCCCAGAGATGCTGAGGCATTGGTCCACGCTGTAATCACCAAAGGATTACAACCAGTGTCACTCCATATTAGCAGGATTATTAAGTAAAATTGGCTTATAGGATCTAGCATGCTGGTAGCTTACCCCAGCTGAACAATAGCTGCACGTCCCTTCTGCGTGCCCGCCCCGTGCTGCCTTCCTGCCAGGCTTCCCATTGATTTTAAATTTTACTATTGACTTTTAAAGCACTCGGGGGCTTGGGGTTTTCCTACATCGTTGATTTATTGCTTTCCTAGGAACTCGTACAAGCTTCAAGTTCTTCATCAGCCTGTTGTCAGTGGCAGGGTTTTGCCCACAGATTTCAGCAATTAAACGCTCCGGACCTGGCACTGGTGATGCTCAGTCAAAATTTGAAGCCTGTTTATTCGTGATGACCCAGTTCTGCTCATTATAAACTGTCCGTATTTCAGAGCAGACAGAGGTGGTCGCTGGATCACATTTGATCCCCTGCTGCGGCTGGCACTGGGGTCATGCTCAGCACGGGGCAGGTTATGGGGAGATGCTGCCCAGCATCCTCCAAGTTTTGGAGAAAACATTAGAGACTGTTTTGGCCCTTTCATTGTCTCTGGCTGCCCAACATGACCAGTGCACTGAGTAGCATGGAGAGACCCTTTTCTGAGCTCATTACTTCCATTTTTCAGACCTTCTGGGGCGAGAGGAAAAGCACCAGGCTTTTCCAGCCCTCCAGTCACCAGATGAAAGAAGTCTTTGAAAGCCTCAGTCCGAGGGTAATGCTGCCAGGGGAGGGCTGATGAAGGATGTGCAAGGGTCAGTACTGCAAGAGAGTGCTGTCCCGTGGTGAGCACCCAGAAAAAAAATAGGTAAAAGTGCTGTTGCCCCAGCTCAAACTTACCTTTAATGAACTTATTGTTCTCCCTTTTACATCATCGGGATGTGTAACTTGGTTTTTCTTATTAATAAGGAAGTAATTGGTTAGAGCGCAGGGTCTGGGCCCATTAGCACATCTCCTCAAAGGCACATGTACTTTCTGATCCATGCTCTGCATACAAGCAACGTATTTGTTTCTCATCTGAGTACGTGCGTTATCTAATACACCTCATTTCCCCATCTGAATTTTAAAAAGAAAACTAATAAGGAAGATTATTGCACCATGACAATAACAATGCTAATTGATCACTGGCACAGCAATATCTTGGGGATGCTTCTGGAAGTTGCCTAGGTGAATTCTTAGTCAAGTACGTGAGGGCTCTCTATTTTAACAGAGTTCCTGCCTTGGGTAAAGACCTCCTTCACTTGCCCAAGCTTTATACTTCCATCTTCAGTATCAACACAGAAATTGTTAGAGTAAGTGTAGCACTTTTTTACTCTGACTTGCTACTACCATATCAATAACTTTTACTCCTGGCTCTGCTCTAAGGCCAAATGCTGTGCTCGGTCCAGACCCAACCCACGGCCTGTGCTCGTTCCTGTTTCACCCACATGACCCAGGAATGTTCATTGCTTTCAGCAGGCGGGCTGAGGAGCTGGAGGGAGAGCACAGAGAAAGTGTAGTCACTGTTAAACACAAAGATGCCAGAGCAAAGCAGGTGGAGGTAACGTGTGAGAGCTGTAACTTGGTTATGAAAATCATAGAACAGAGTTAAAGTTAATACATGACAAAAGAGGACTGAGATGACTCAGGTCTTGTCCAAGGAATTTAATTTAAAACTGTAACTTTGAGAAGCGCTGGGATGATTTTTTTCTGTGTTTGTGTAAGCAGCCAGCATGAGGATTATTGCAAGCACAAGACTCTGCCTGGCACAATTCCAGAGGGGATGCGTGAGGTTAGAGCTGCATAAGTCTCCTCTGTTGTTCTGGGGAGCTTTGCTAAGCTGCCTGACACCGCTTGATCCTTCTGGATATAGAGAGAAGCTTTCCATCATCTGCAAAAAATTAGAGGTAATATGAGCAGTGTCATGAAGCGTATCGGTCTAAGTGAATTACTGCACCGATGTGTACGTCGTGGAGCATGTGTCTGGAGCCATGTGGGGCTCTGCTTGTGGATTAGGTACTGCAGAGCAACTTCTGCTGCACACATGTAGCTGCGTGGTGACCAGGCACCCAGCTCCTGTCTCTCTGAGACACCCAGAAGTTTCACAGAATCATAGAATAGTTTGAGTTGGAAGGGACCATGGAGGTCACCTAGTCCAACCCCCCGGCAGTAAGCAGAGGCATCTTCTACTAGATCAGGTTGCCCAGAGCCCTACGCAACCTGACCTTGAATGTTTCCAGGGATGAGGCATCTATCACCTCCCAGCAGATGTTTCATACCCTTCTCTGCTGTGAGAGGTATGGGCAGCTGTAATTAATCCAAATGGAGCCCCACTCCTCATTGAAACCTGTACTCATGACAATTTCTAGACATGCTCTCAGCTTTGCCAGCTCCCTGTAGTGCAAACACATCGCTCAGGGACAAGTGCAAGTGTCAGCCCTCTGGACAGGTGTACGTGCTGCCCAGGCATGGTGGGGACATTGGAGCATCCTGCAACTCTGCAGATGGACGGGAGGCTCTGGCCCCAGAGGGAGGCAGGGGATGGAGAGAGGATAGAAGGGCACAACATGATCCTCCCAGCTTCTTGGGCCAGGGCTCTCTGGGGAGATTTACTGAGCAGCAATGGTTTCCATTAGGTCCTGTTTCTGCCATGGTCAAGAATAAAAGGCTCGGTGTCCTTTTGGTGAAAATGGGGTGAAATGATGCATGTACCAGAATGATCTCTTCTTGCAGCACTAGACTAACAAAGACTAGTTACTGCAGTCCAGGGGGTAAGAGCATTGCAAGACCTCCTTCATGTCTCAGCAATTCTCATCAGTCTATTGAGAAAGTCCCAGGAAAGTCCTGAATTTCATCACAGAGATAATTGTGGTGCTTTCCCTTTCCCTTCTCTGAATCTCTCTTACCCTTCCTCTTCTGCCCAGCCCTGGGGTGCTGCTCTTGGAAGAAGCCCTTTCCCTGCTTTGTCTTGTGCCAACTTTCAGTGTGTCTTGTGGAGGTGAGGCGTGGTGCTAGTGCTTGCCTGGGTGCTCTGGGAGGCCAGGGGCCATCCCTTGCTGTGGCACATGTGCACATGGCGGTGCTCCCAAAAACCCGTAGCTACAGAATGATTGCATCTTGCTTGCTCTCTGTGTTATGAACCCTATGCAAAGGGTGAAATAAATAAATGAATAAATCATCATCGTTGTAATGCTGCAGACAACTGGAAACATGATATAAATACTAAAGGCTGGATCTGCTCTTCCCAGCAGTGTTTGATGTGGGCCACAGAAACGCTACCCCAAGGGACTTCTGGTCCCTGAGGACCTGATTTACGCCAGTGCTGGAGATCAAAAGCCAGGATGTGGTGTTGCCCAGCTATAATAACGGCTGTCCAAACTTCATTCAGCTCCAGGTCTGGTGAGACAATGCTAAAACACAGCCCTTGGCAGACCAGGAATTCAGTGATTTGTGTTGGATGGCTTAGGGAGGGGATTCACTGTTTTCATCACATGCCAGTACTGGTTCAGCCGCGTGTGGAGAAAAAGAAGAGGCTTTATAAAGCTTTATGAATTGGCTGGACACCAGAACCTGAGCCCTGCTAGATATAGTGTTTATCCTTACAAATTTCATCTTCCCGTTGTGGAAATAAGTGAGACTAGATTCCTGTCACGCAGCCCGGGATTTCTGTAACCACTGATGAGAGCTCTGGATACTCCGACCTGTGAAAAACCATTGCATAAAGCCCCAAAGTCCCAGATGTGTTGTCAATACATTCCTTTATTTATGTTTTTAATATTTGCTTATGCCAACCACTAAGCAGAGCCCAGGCACTGGCCCTTACCAGGGTGGAATGCTTCTACCTGGGCAGGAGCATCTGTTATTTGCTCTTTAGCCAGCCTAGGGGTAACCCTTAGCTCGAAGGAGACCAAGTTGTGGACGTCTCCTCTAGTGTGAGGTCAGCCTGCAGATCCATATGATGTTTCTGCACTTGAGATCCCCAGCATGGTGTATTTTTGGAGGGTTTTCCTTCACTAGGAGAACAGTGTGAGATTTCTTCCTCTTGAAAAACTTGTATATTTTGCATATTCAGGATTGTTCCCTCAGGGAGACAACATCTAAACTGTAGATCACTGCATATTAGTCTATGGCTTCTATAAATATGAATTTAAATAGTCTATTATCTCAAAGCACTGTTAATGTTATTATTCCCACTTGTTAGATGCACGCTCCATACTGAATATGCTCCAAATTCATTAGCTTCCATTTTATGTTTCATAAATTTGTAGTCTGCCCTTTCGAAAGAGAAGATGAAACCTGACTGTAAAATTCACTGAACAATTGTTCCAATGTAGCTTAATTAGTAACTTGCAAGGATTCTGCAAGCCTCTGAGATGGCTTGAAATGCTTGAGTCATTTTATTACAGGATTTAAGGTTAATATTCCAGATTAATAATACATATGAGCATTTATTAAACTCTAGGCAGCACTTACAAACAAAAAAAATTGTTTATCATATCTGTAACAGCCTCAAGGAAGAGAAACTTGTAAGTGGCTCAGACTGTTCTTTTATTTTCCTTTGTGCTGAGTCGTGGTTCAAGTCCTGGGGGAGGCCGAGCTCCCTGGGAGGAGGACAGGGTTCCTTGCATGGACTGCTCTGTTGCTCCTGAGTTTTCTTCCGAGGACAAATAGATGGCAACCTTTAAATCAGGGTGCTTTGCTCGGGATGTGGAGAAAGGGATCTGCTGTTTGGAAGGCAGCTGCTTTGTACCTTCAAAATGTAATTTCCTAGAAAAGTGTTGAAGATGGGCACTAAACTTTCAGGCATCAAAAACCACCCTTTACTAAAGGAAACATCAAGAATCATCTGATGTGTTTAGGAGGGCTGATGAGCTGAACAGCCTGGCTCTTCATTGCTCTGCTGTGCCATGACAGCCCGGAAGGCTGATTCGGTACCGATCTCTGATCCCTCCAGTACTTGCTGGGTTGCACACAGTGGCTGACGTACAAACGAATGTGGGGTTTTGTATCAGCATATTAAGACTCAGGGGTCCCTGATTTACAGGCGGTAGGTAGTTCATATATCGCTGTAAAAAATCAGAACAAGTCTCCCTGCAGGGAGATTTAAAACATTATTGACTGAGGTTTTTTACTTCAGGAGATCAAAATTTCTCCAGATCTAAGTGAGATGAACAGCACCAAAACTATAATGATGAACGCATTTATGCCAGCAGAGATTCTTAACCAGACCCTGAGATGGACCCTTGCTCGCTGGAGAGAGGCAGAAGGAAGGAAGCAAGTAACACAAGTTAAATAAAGAAGGAAACTTCTAGCTTGAAAGTGAGGCCTTAGGAACCAAATTTAAAACTGGTGCAACAAAATGGCCATTGGAGAGGTCCAGCATCAGCAAACCTGTGTGAGGGTGATTAATCCTCAGGCTGTTCTCCAGTGCCTGCAGGTACCTCCATTGAAAGCGCTGGCTGGGCAAGGGCAGGCTTTTCCTTAAAGACATCACAAGGCTTGCAATAGTGACGAATGCAAACGTATTTGTGAGCCAAATTAATCTCCGTGTGTAAGGGCTGTGTATAACTCATCAAATTAGAGCTCGTGAGACACATCAACCTAGCGCTGGCTCTCTCCATGGGACTAAATTTCCTTTAAACAGCTTTCACGTGGTACACAAACTGGAAACAGGCGCGTTAGCGATGCTCGCAGCGGGGCCTGCCGTGGAGCAGCAGCAGCGAGGATGACTCAGAATAACAAATCTTGTCATCCCAAGTGAGCAAGTGGCAAGCCAGCAAAAAGGCGAGCTGAGGTAACCCCTCTTGGGGAGCGGCTGGGGCTGGCGGAGGGGGTTCGTGTCCTGTAGCCGGGCTGGGAGCTGTGGGCAGGCTGGTGCAGGGGGAAAGGGGTCTCCTGGACATTCCCATTGCTGCTCTACCGGAGGCTGTTTTCTCCTGCAAATGAGATAAGGAGCAGTTTGGAGAAGAGGCTTTTATTCTTTGCTAATTCAACCCCTGAGGTTTGTGCAGTGCATCAGAGTCCCTGTCTGAGGGTTCTCTGGGTCCCAGGGTGGGCAGGGGTGGTGGAAGGGCAGGACACAACACCACTGCGCACACTTCAGCTTATTTTATTTTCACTGTTCACAGCCCTTCCAGCCCTGTCTCTCCCTTGCTTCTTGCTCTGTCTCCCATCCAGCCCATCAGAAACACCTTGGAGGGTTTTCACTGAGTGACACGTGGCTGGGACCTGCTAGGCTGGTCAAAGCCTTCTCCCAAGGTTTATGAGAAGCTGATGCAGAAATTCAGCTGTACCTAGTGTGCAGTGAAGGCGGACTGGGGAACAACCACTTTGAACTCTGTCTATTCAGTTAACGTTGGTATCACGAAGGAAATATAGGTCCTGCTAACGATGGTGCCAGGCTTCTCTTTTTAGCACAACTGGGTCAAGATGTCCCTTTTTCATGTCTGTGATCAAATTCATTATTCACTTTCTGGGTATTGATTTCATCCTCTTGTTATGTTCAAGATCAGCGGACCTGACTGTGTTGGTTGCCTTTCAATTCTGTTGTCGAAATAAGTAAGTCAGGAGATTGCAGACCCAACCCAAATGCGCTCTCCTCAGGTGGGCTGGTACTCAGGAAGTTTCCTCCATCTCTCAGGGCTGGCATTGAGGCTCACTCAAACCTTTGGCATAACCTGCTGATTTCAATGTCTGCCCAAATATTTACAAACAATAATGGTAGCACCCAAGGCATAAAACTCCTTATCACCCTCCTATGTGGCGTGTCTCTTTTCCAGCTATGAGAAGCCCAGTGAGCAAATCTGGTTTAGTTTGGAGGCAAGTTTATGTTTCACAAAGGACTTACCTCTGCTCCTTCCCATTCAGCATCACCCAAGACAAAAATCCTCCTGCAGCCATCCAAATCAATCTAATTGTAAGCAACACAAAATGGTTCTTTAAATAAATCTCATCTGCATACTGAGAAAAACTTCTCAGCTTACTGAATATGGAAATTACCCATGGAAAATTATTTATCGCCTCAATATCAAAATATCAGAGGTTGGCTGGTGCCTTTGGGAAAATCAAATTGTGATACAGCAATATTTCTCACTTTCCCATATATAATGTGATCTGCCAAATTTAATCCAATTTTGCATTTGATGGTCCCCAGTAGGATGAAAAGGTGAAGCTAATGTCACATAAACAATGCAAAGCATCACCCCCCATGAAATTTTATGTGACAGTTGAAAGGTGCCGCATTATCCCAAAATAGTCTGGGGACTTCACAGTTCATGCAACCTGGCAGTTTACAACAATGTAAATATTTTGCTGCTCACTTTGCTTCTGTTCTCTCTATTTAATTGTAAATTCAATACTAATATTTTAACCTAGCAGGTCAGAGAATGGAGGTGTTTCATGCCATGCCATGCACTATCCTTAGTATCAAAATTCTGTATAGTGAGAATGTGGAGGCAGAAACAAGCATTTGCTAAGGCCAGACCTTTCCCTCTTCACTCACTGTTGATCAACCAAAAGTCTAATCTGCTGCCATTAGAGGTAATTTTCCCTAAATGCGGCCAAAATGAGAGATTTGTCCAAAGACATACAATAACACAAATTGCATTTTTATTTTCATGCAAAAAATAGCCTGCTTTTTAGCTCTTCTCCTGCCTTCCCAGCTCTGAGACACTGTCTCCGTTATGTGGGCACATCATCACTAAGGGAACTCCTTGTTTTTCTTGTCATTAACTGCAAAATGACTCTGACGTATATGTAGGATGTTAAAAATGTGTACATTTATTGAAAATTGCCTGAGTGAGATGAACTACTTTTGAGAGTATTGAGTTCAACTTGCGAAGTGCTGCTAGTTCCCAGTTCAAGGAGAGAGTTTTTCTGTTTCCTCTGGTTTCTCTTGGGCAGTGTCGCTGGTGGCCACTCACCTTTGACATCTGGCATTGGGCTATTTTGTTGGGAAAAAGCCCTCTGTGCTCATACCCATTCTGGGGTTGCCCAGTTAATTTCAGTGGAGGACAGTGGTGTCAGCAGGATGCAATGGAGAGATGCTTGGCACAGAACCGCTGTGACTGCTGGGCTTTGCTTTACTCCTTAGAGCCCTGCAACAGAGATCAGTGTTGTCTATTGGTCTGTATTTGTCAGGTGCTGCATCTCTGCAACACTAAGTGCATGTTTTAATAGACTGAAGAGCTTCCAGATTGCCTACAGTGAGGCTAATGGTCAAATGAACACTAAGTAGGTCTCCATCACATGTGTCAGGGGACCTGGGGACAGAAGGACCAGGACTCTGCACAGCATCCACAAAGAGCTCATTACGTTTGCAGTAAATTAAGAGTAGGCATTGCATGAACATAGAACAAAAAGTTTATGTCAGCTGACATTTGATGCTTATAAACATCTTAACGCATTTTTATAAGGAAGGATGGCAGATTTTCTTAAGATCTCACCTTCTTATGGGCTTGAGGGAAAGGCAGATTTTCGTTGAGCTGCTTTGCAGTCAAGGTAGGAGTAAGTGGTGTATTGCTTTGGGTACTAAAAGAGTGTAAAGGTAAATCTTTGTTACAGACATGAGTAATGTCTGTAACGAGGTTGACACAACTAGCCACAAGCAGGGGGTGAAGGTGGTGAGCTTCTGAACCTGTGATGTGCTGGATGCCAGTTCTTCACTGCTGGGTTACTGGCATTTAACTTGGGAGTTGCCAACAAGCTGATGGAAGAGTTTCCTGTGGGTTCGTTGTCCTGGAAAATATTGTGAGTTTCTTTTGAAAGCAGTCCTGTACTTTTAGTTCCTTTGCAAACTGTTCATTGACAATATTCCTACATTTGTGCTTTCTTTGCTTAGTTTCATAATTAAGAATGATTTTTTCTAGTCTTTCACAGTTTGCAAAGGGATGGAGGGAAGACCGAGTGCTTGGCCACCCCACCTGTCCTGCCTGGGCACCCTGTGATGGTGGACCTTGTCCTGGTGGACCTTCCCATGGCACCACGGCCAGCCTCTGTGAGGACTGGCAGCAGGAGTTGGGGACTATAGAAGCAGGAGTTCTCTCTGCTTCAACTCCAGCACAAGACTCATTTGCCTGCAGCAGCTGGAGAAAGCTGCTTGGAATTAAGATGTCCAGCAGAAATAGGTATGTCCCCAGCCTGGGAGCAGCCTGTCCCTCAGACCCCAGGGCTGGAGGTGCAGGCTGGGAACTTGAGGCATGAAATCCTTTCATCTCCACAAAAAAAAATGCATGTTTGCTATTTAAAATAATTCTTCATTGCTCTGTTTGTTGTTCAGCTGTTGTTCTCAGGAGATGACTCCCATCTTGGAATTAAAGATCTGGTGAAAGGGGGGGATTGCTAATTATAAGATCAATGCCCACCCTTTTCTCCCATGACAGCACCTGGCTTTTGCTTCTGTAGCACCAAAAGACCCTTCTGGCAGTGCTTTTGGAAGAGGTTTGGTTTGGCTTTTCCCCTCCTTGGGGAGCCAGTGGCCTGTCTGCTGCCCACAAAGGAGGGGTGTGATGCCCGGTCCCTGCACCCCATAGCCAGCATCCTGGTGCCAGCACATGAAGGGACATGACTGAAACTGCAGAGCCTGTTGGGTCTTGTTGGGATTTATGCAGCTGTGAATGCAGGCAGAGACAGTCCTCTGGCTATACAGCCATTAAAAAACTCTCATTCATCATTTTTGGCTGGCCCTGGAGCCCTGTTAAATAGCTTTTTCCATTAGCTTCAATGGGTGCGAGGTTTAGCTTGGTGCCTGAAATGGGGTTGCAGGGAGGGCCATGGGGTTCCTGGCTGCAGCCGTCACCTCTCGCCGCTGCTGCCCTGCACCGGCTCAGCCATGAGGGGTGGCTGTTGGTGAGTATCCCCTGCTACCTCAGGCATTTGGGATGTGGCCTCTGCCCCAGCCTGTGTCCCTGAAACCAGCCCACTGCAAACAGCCTCCTTGCAGAGGACAGAAACTGGCCATCTCTTGTCCTTGTGAAGGACTGGGAAATCCTGGAGGCACTTGGAGATGTGCTCCCTGCCCTCAGGGAGGTGGTCGAGGGGGATGCTGGGCTGCAGCCTGATCCCCACCAGGCTCAGACCTGCTTCATCCCAGTGCTCTGGCTGGAGAGGATTAGCCAGAGCTGACCCAGCCCTGAGGTTTCACTGTGGGGAGGATTCAGAGCAGCTGACAAAATCTGGGGAGTGGGCTGGGGGCAGGAGGAGGGGATCTGCAAAGCAATTGACTGATCAGAGCAGCTGTAACCACTGAAGACTAAGTATTTTCTCCCATTTAATTCTGAAAATCAGATATAAAATTCTAAAGGCAAAGTTAGGAATAGCCAATTATGGGATGTCTTCATCTAACCAAGCCAAATATTTATTCAAATACTGATATCTTGTGTTTTTTTGATGTGAACTGGGAATAGCTGCATTCTATAAAATATAAGAAGTGAAAGGCATATTATTGTTTTAAAGAAACCCTTCCAAACAAATTTGTATTCACACTGTATCTTAACAGAGGGATGCGGGAAGCAGACAGAAATTTATCTTCTCCAGAGAGTGATATATCAGTGCCTGGTTCACAGGAACATTTTTCAGACATCTCAAGAGCACCATGCGCAAAAATATACATACCATGAATTTTCTGAGCAGACAAGGGCTAGCTGGAATGACGACAATGATAGGAAGAACACAAACCAATAGCAGAAACCTGGCAGGAGAAATCAAGATTATTCCACTGGAAATGCAGTTGAAACAGCTAGGAAAAATTTGTCTGGTCATTAGGCAAGCAGTTTGTATTTCCTTTACTGTCTGTCCTCAACGTGCCTTTTGTGTAGAGTTCAGCTTCCAGGATGCTCAAAACACAGTTTCTTTGTGGGACTTGCACCCCTCCAGCTTAATTTCCCCTGGCAAGACAGCAGCAGCATCAGGGTTGTTGGACCAGTGAGTGGTGACTGTTTTCTTTCCCTTCCTGTAGACATTAACAACTGCTGTCTCCCTTTTAAACAAATCCACACAACAGAAGACAAGTTGTCAAGAAAGATTCAATCAGTCTTTCTGTAAAGCATCCAGAGCGCGGACTCAGCTTTTGCACCTGAGAAGGCAGAATCTTCCCCAAGATGGCTTTTGCCATCACGCAGGGTTGTGGGGACTGTGCTGGGATGGGAAGAGATGGCATCCCCCTTGGCTGGCAGGCCATAGGTGACCTCAGCACACCTCAGCTGGGATCCCATGATTTTGAGGAGGTATCCCAGTGTTTAGTGGAGGTTTCTTCTTTTCCCAGTGGTATTGCCCACTCTGGGACTCGGTAGCCCCAAGGCATTTGCTGATTTGCCCCAGTGCTGCCTCCAAGAAATTGTATTGAAGCAAAACTAGTTGATATTGCAACTCGAGTGGTGACTGAGACCTCCTGGGCAGGCAATTGATGCAGGGAGGGGAGTTGTGTCAAGTCTGGAAAGATCAATGGACAGGAAGGGGAAGCGCTCTACAATCCTCACGACTTTTCACTTGGCCTTTGCTTGTCCAGGAGACTGATCATATTGAAAGGGTTACATCTGGAAAAGCTGGGTTTAAACTGTCATCCAGGTTAAATATTTAACTCTTCATTGCATTTTTCGTCAGTAGATGTCAAATGTGTTACAGAAGCTTCTGGTGTCACTGTCACGTTACAGGTGTACCTAACAAAATGTTTCTCCTGGTATTTTTGGGGACCAGAGGGGCTGTGCGGGGAAGCCTGGCCCCATGGCAAGGAGGGCAGAGAGCAGGGCTCCGGCACAGTCCCTGGGTCACAGCCTGAGTGGGCTGGCTTTGCATTACAACACTCTCCTTCTCTTTTCCTTTGCCTCCTTGAAGTCCCAGCTGCATGGCACACTGCCATCACCCTCATTTCCCCCTTCCACTCTTTTAAATCACAGGCTCTCTGCAACCAGGGAAGAGTATTGACTGTGGTCAATGGGTGGTTTTTTTAAGTCTTTAAGCCTGTGAACGTTCCCATTTCGACATGGTACATAGCAGAGATGCCACCAACCGGCTGGTCTCCACCGTTAGTGTAATGAGCAGTGGCAAAGGTGTCACAATCCTCCTGGAGTGCTCAGTACAGAAAAGGAGGGAGCAAGGAGGAGCCAAATAACAGGAGGGTGCACCTTATAGTGTGACTTGGGCATTTTTCAGCACAGTGGTTTTGCAGCAAGAGATTTATGCTTGTATGGACACCCATTGAAATGACTTGAGTCTGGCCATATGCCTCCCATTACAGGATTAAGATCTTGGTTGAAAATTCTGGCATGAAGAATACTCCTATGTTATGTAGCTCTAAGAAAGAAAGTATTTTTGACCATATGAAAAAAGATTATGAGACCAAAAATGGCACATCCTTGCATAATTATTAAATGATCATTATCTCATAAGCATACGCTTCTAAAAACTTAGTTGGTGTCTTTTGGAAGCAAACATTTGTTAAAACTTACTGCAGAGTTTCCAGCACATGGCTTTAGATTTCTGTAGCTTCATATTCTTCTGGCAGTCAGCTGAATAATTAAATAGCTAGGCTGGAGATTTTATTATCCAGAAAATTTGCAATTGAGCATTTGTTGCACAGAAAATGGACACATTTCTTTTCTGGATACACTTGGACACAGTAGGGATATGAATCTCTAGGGATTTCATTTATAGAAGTTTTCCAAGTGTTAAGTGATATTAAATTAAGTGAAATGAAACACTTTGAGTCTAAATAGTTCACATCTCTATAAATGACTGCTTCTATTATTGAAGTACATGAGTTGCAGGCTTGCCCCTACATTTTCATCACCGTGAGTAAGGATTTAGCCCTGGGACACCTATTAAAGGTGACAAGTGTCAGTGTGCCCATGTACTTCTTTTCCATCTGTGCAAGGTAAAATGCAAGCAAACAGCCTTTTCATTTCTTCACCTTCACAAAATGCCTCACAGCTTGTCTTCTTCTGGCCTATCTGGAGCTCTGTGCTCTTGACTCTATAGATTAATTATTCTTTCAGAAATTATTTGTGTTATGGGGGCTGGCACCGTATCTTCAATAATCCAGGAGTAATGTGCTGCACTTGGAGCTGATCTTGCAGAATGGGTTTGACACAACCCCACTGCCTTTGGCTTCAGAGGTGGACATGCACTCGTGGCAGGGCAGGGAAAAAGTGCTGCCCAGGACAGGCATGGGATGAAGGGCTTTCGCTCAAGCTTTGGGTTTTATTTTAAAAGCTACCTCAAATGAAGATTATTAAAGGCTGAAATAAGGAAATAAATGACTAGACTTTCAGGAGCAGTAAGTACACAGCTGTTCCCCCTGAGCTAATGCCTGTCTCTGGGAGGAAGTTACAAAAATTAGTACTTGCTGTTTTGCATATTAGAGAAGCCTTTAATATTGGGCCCTCAAAGCCTGAACCCTGGCATTAGCAGGGCTTTATGGAGGTTGCAGTAAAGTAAATCATGTTACTTCACAAAGTTAATTGAGTTTGTCTTGATTTTAAATGGTGTGGTGTTTGGTACTCTATTCACTCTATTTTTACACTTAGGTCCATGCCCTAGGAGGGTCTCCGGCCCTTGGTATATTTTCTCTTCTGAATAATTAATCTCTCCTCCTGTTGTGTTCACAGGCCTCTTCAGCTGATCCAGCTGCTAAGCACGGTCTGTCTGCAACAGCAGCATACCTTTTTTCTCTGCTCAGATGTCTTGAGACCCTGGAAATCTCTTGTGTCTACACCCTTTAGAGTCTGGCGGTTGCCAAACCTCCTCCTTCACCCTGATTTCTGTGTTCTGTGGTTTCAGCAGCCCTTACCTTGGCCATCCTGCTTCAAAAACACACATTGGAGAAAATTTGCTGCTTCTTAGATAGAAACCACTGGCCTGTGGTTTGCTCCTTTGAATGGGAGCCACCAAGATTCAATAATCATCTGTTATCACTGGTTTGAGAGATCCATGGCACAGACCCATGAGCAAATGTTGACCCCAGACATGCTGCCAGTGAAGGAGCTGAAAAAGGTCCTCAGGTAATGAACTACTTGTATTGAAATATTATTTACCCATTTCAGAAGAAAATCAGGAGTGAGATATGATGGGGTGTTTCTCTGCAAGTGAGGTGGGGACAGGACAGCCGCATGTCTGAGCACCTGAAGGAGGTTCAGGGTAGCACTGGATCCCAAACTTGGGGTTGTCCTCGGTGCCCTGCCTCCCACCACACTGCCTGCCTGCTTACAGCCTGTCCGCCTTGGAAACGCTGTTTATTTCATTCCAGCACATTTAAGTGACTGAGAAGTCTCCAAAGACAGTTAAAACATTTAATGTGTCTCATGGGACCTATTGGCAGGTTTTTGCAATCTCTCCTTGGGAAATTGTGGCTGCTGAGGGACCGTGGGAAGCGGGCGGCTGCCAGACGGGGGTTTTGGGAGCCTGGGCTCCTGCCCTGGGAATGCCAGCTCCGCTCCCACGGTGCCACCACCAGTAGCTGCTCCGATGTTTGGGAGCAGGAGGTGAGTCCGGCTTCGTCCTTGTGCTTTTGCCACGGCACCTACTGATGTCCCGTGTTTTGCTTGAAATTATCGTAATTTGCACAGAGAACATTGGCTGCGTGGGTATCTTTAGAGTGATAAAATTATAGAGATGCACTGGGACAATGAAGTGAATCAAGGGAGTGGCTTTCGGCTCCTGTTCCCTTGCAAACAGCTCCGGCTTTATTTATAGCTGCATGTATGTGCACATATTGCTATGTGTTCACCTCTTGCAGAAAATCAGATCAAATCTTCCTGGCACAGATGATTCCCTGTCCATGTTTCCTTATTCATCAAAGGACCATTGCGTCATGTTTCATGTCTAAGTCATACCTAGAAATGCATGAAGGGGAGCTTTTTTGAGACGAATTAAGATCAAATGAGTAGGAGGAGCAGCTACAGGTCTTTGATGGAGACAAACCAGGAAAGCTCTCTCCATGGCTAAGAGCTAGGAGCCGCTCTCTCCTTCCCAGCACAAATCAACTCCCTATTCTTAAAAATTGCTTAAATAACTAGTAGCTTAAAAAGGTGCTCCCATGAGTGCTCATCAGCTTTCTGATCACTTCAGAGCTGTCCATTTGACTTGTAACAAGATCTTGGTGCTCTGTCTCCATAACACTGCTAAAGAAGTAGTAATAATAATTAATAACATTACAACCAGCTGTGTTTTACGATCACTGCTAAGGCTGGCCAGGGGGAAAATTGTGTTTGGATTTTGGCCCACTTGTTTTAATCACGCTTCTGAAGCACTTTTAACTTGTTTAAATACCTGTGAGCCTTCATCTAAAGTAATTGTTTCTATTAGTCTTGAGGATGTATTGCAGTCAGTGATTGATCTTGAGAGCAAGAGGTATGGCTGGGGAAATGGCTTGAGCTGTAAATACCCTTAACAGAGTGGTCAGCGGTCGGGAAGGGCTGTGCAGGGAGGAAAAGGGAAGAGAAGCCCATGGTGGTAGAGACGATGGGGAGCAGCTCAGGGTTCACATGGCTCTGCGTGATTTCAGGTCAGGGCTGGTCTGCAAGGGAGGTGGGAGACAACACTGTAGGTTTTATCAATCACAAATCTCTTTGTCATTGTTAAGTAATGCATACATATTAAAAAAAATAAATCCTGAATGCTGCCTCAACTCATGCTGGCTGAGGAGCTGCTTATACTTGAGTGTTGGGTTGAAAACCTGCATCAGCCAATGTGCAGATGAAGCAGATAAGTGGAGTCCCTCTCTTTGGGCTCCAGAAGCAAAACAAACAAACAAAGCAATGTGCTCTGACCTGCAAAAAGTGGGGTTTTTTGCTGTGTATCTCCTTCCTGGAAGAGGTGTCCTTGCCCATTTGCAGTGCCCGCTGCCAGGGCTGGGTGTCTTCCTGCCTCCCTTTGCCTCTCTTCTTTCTCCTCCTCTTGTAAAGCAACCGGGGCTGGGCACAAGCTAGCAGAAAGGCAAGGCAGCCTTATTCATACGGTGTTTCTCTGGCTCAGTTGCCCAGAGCACTGCACAATTATAGAACTCAGACACTTAAAATAACATCTGGGTAAAGAAACAAAACGAAGTGCAACTTCCAGTTCACAATTAGTTACCGGAAAAAGAAAAAAGATTAACAGCTAATGGCTTGTCTAAAGGAATCCATCTCTTTAATGGCTTTGAGACTTCAAAAAGGCAAGGCTAGGCAAATGCCCTAGCAGATGACAGCTTCTACTAGCAATGCTGCAGTTCTGATGTATCTTGAATTTTTTTTTTTTTTTTAATCATGAAATTAAGAGATCTCTTTGGTGTGTCCTTTTGATCCAGTGCAACTTTCCCCGAAGGACTGGCATGATCTTTTGCAGGATGGCTATCACAACTAGGTTTGGAGAGGAAAAATTCAGGGGAGATTTTGATGAAGAAAGAGACAGATATTCTGCACAATTGTAAAGGCCATTGTCCAGACTTTGTCCTCTGCCTGCACTTCCCTAGGGGAGAGGGGACAACAGCAAGAGAAGTTTTCTGGTCCTGCCTATGTGTTTGTCTTTACCCTCTGCCAAATACCGAGGGGTTGCAAAGACCCCATGTTTGGGCAAAAGGTTGCAAAGAAAGAGGAGAGGTGGAGGTTGATGGTGGGCACAAAGAGCCTGGACTCTCCCAGCAGCAATTTCTGCTGGACATCCATGTGCTAGACTCAGTCAATGTTGTCTAAAGGGAACAGTCTCGTTCTCTGCCTTGCTGCAAGGGGGGGTCAGGCCGGTGCTGCCCCAAGTCCTCTGGTCTGCGGGGTGTCTGCACAGGGTGGAGTCAGGAGACTGAAGTCGGGGAGCGCCGATAGCACCTGGTTAGCTGGGGAAGCACGAGGCTGTAAGAAAACAGCCCCAGAGGGCAAATGTGAAAGGGTGAGGGACTGAGTCCAAGTGGAGGCTGGAAATGGCTCTTCCTGCTCCAGCTGCGGTCGGGTTTGAAGCCAGGGGGACCCAGGAACGAGTTTTAGGCTGAAAACCAGCTGAAAAGGGCTGGAATAGCTTTAGGAAGGTAGCAATGACTGCAAAGAGTGGAGGTCAGTGTTCCTTGTCCAGGAAATTAAAATTAGTACCTTAACTGGAAAGGTGCTCTGCAGGCAACCCACTGTACGGAAGAGATGTCAGCTCCATGGATGTCAAGATCTGGTGGGTGACTTACAGACTTGAGACACAATTTCAAAAGCTTAAGATGCTTCAAATATTGGCAAGTGAGTGGGTTTTTTGTCTTAAAATTTCGGACAGAACAAAGCCCACTTAGCTGTCTTAACCTGTCACATCTTTTTCCTACTATCAGCATTTTGCAGCAGTTTTAATCACACAGACAGAAGATACAAAAGAATATTCACTAGTTTTAAAAAATGGGCCCCATTTAATTTCCCTGGAAGTAACAAATAGTTGTCACACCTTACCCAGTTCAGCAGTACAGCGAGCTGAGAAATATCATGTTCTCATGTTCTTACTTTGATAAAATGGCTTTTGTACTCTTTAATGGGGAGGATGGGTTGCCAAAGCAAGTGTGAAACTACATTTGACCTAAACCCACGTTGTTTGTCTTTGAGCAGAGAATAAGCCCAAATAACAAAGCTGAAATCTCAGCTTCATCCAACATGCTGTTTCTGATAGTTCTAGTCCAGGATGCTGCAACCCTGGTTCAAACCAACCACAAAATGTTGATCCAGTCCTTTCCTGTAAGGTTTGGTTTTGCCTTTATTTCTAAGCCCTGGCTGCTCCCATCCTACCATAAAGGATGACGATCCAGTCAAAGCTGCCTCGTGAAATTGCTGTCTGTGCCTTTTTATCAGCAGAAGTTTCCTTGATCATCATGTTCCTGCTATTTTTCAGGCTCTGATATTAACAGCATGTGTTGCCTGTAAAGTAACGTGAGACAGGGCAACACCACAGCATCCCTCTTCTTTTCTGAGCAGCCCTTCAAGACTCCTCTACTTCATTTCTAGGAAGATCTGGGTGCAGTGCCACTTAAAATCACAAATTTAAAAATGAGTCAGTTTTTCCAACTTTAGGTGCTGCAACAACTCAACACAAACAAATGCAATGAAAATAATTAAAGTTCAAATAGAAACTCGATATCATTAAAGATCTGCCATCATATCCATGCAGACCCATAGTAATTATGATGCATGCACAGTAATAGAAGCCTAATGGTTGCAAAATGTTCTTTGGATTAATTGGCTTTGGCAGCTTACACACTCACATGATTTTCTACATTTTTGCCCATCCTGACAATCATTCTGTGCTCTAGGCAATCTTTGCCTGAGCTGTCTGTCCTTATAACCGTCATATTATTCTGGCTTTTTGAACATCATAGCGCAGCAGTTTGCCTCTCAGCACCCAGTATGGTTTAATCATGTCCTTATTTGTGCACTATGGTGTGGAGGATAGCTAAGTCTTTCCTTTATAAAGAAGGCAGTTGGCACAGGGAGGGCAATGGTGTTCCTGGAGCTATGGAAAATGAATGGTGGGGTCTTTGTGTCTGTGGACAGTGATTCTGATGTCACTTCATGGGTGGACCAACACTCGGGGACCAACACAGAAATAACGGGAGATCTTAGCATGGATTAGGGAATGAATGCCAAACCATGGCTATTTCTATGTGAATAATATTCAACACAAACAGTCATGGAGCAAGGGCTAGGAGTGTGGCCTCCAAGCCCACTTCAGTTTGATAGACTCATCCCAGAGTTTGCAGAAACACGGTTGCAGCTAGGAAACATTGCTCCTAATTCTCCAGAAAGCCATTGTGTCCAGCTGGGCAGCTCCAGGTCAGCAAGACCATGACCCAGAGACAGCACATACCCCATGGGGGTGGCACCATGCCACATATAGTCCTGTCCCCTTAGCAGCAGGGGATTTTACAGCATTATAACTCTGACTTGGCAAGAGTTAAAGCCCTTGCATCAAATTAGATGACACTTAAGCATGTACTTCAGTGCCCTGCTGCATCAGCGTCTGAATTGCTTGGAATAAGGAAAGATGACTTGCAACAGACACGCCACAGTACGGCAGATTAGGCATGCCTTCAAAAGTTAGAGTTATCTAAGTAAATTGGCACCAGTGTCAGCACTAAAGTAAGCCTGTAGTAGGATGAAGTGTTTCAAACGTTCGGTGGAAGCACTGCTTTTTGGAGCTCTTGGCTGCAAGTTTTGCAAATGCTGCGATATGGTCCTTCCAGTAAGATGCTATCGCTTCAGAAAAGAACGACAGCATTGCTGGTGTCTTACAAAACATCTTGAGAGAAATGAGAAAAATGTCCCCAAACCCATGTACATGCAAGTGAACACCAGCTTGGCTCCTGCAGGTGATGTAGCTTTATTCATGTTGCTATTAAGCTCTTCAGTGCACCAGGCAGGAAGCAGCGGGGGCTGAGCACCACGGGAAGCTGCAGGGAAATCCTTCACGCTGCACGGTCTGCATGCAGAACAAGGCACACAGTGGTGGAGTCGGCTGAACTTTGAAATGTGAAATGTGGGCTTGTTTGAAGATGAAACTTGAAAGCAAACCTCCAGGGAGGAAGCATTTTGAACCTTTTTTTTTTTTTTTTTTTTTGGAAAACCCTGTGAACTAAGAGCACTGTCTGCTCACAGCTTCAGATAAAGTCTCGCAGATGAGCAAGTCTCAGAAAAGTCTCTTGACTAAGCATCAGTTCAGACATTTGGGTCTGCTCCTGCACCCAAATACAGGGCTACAACTGGAGCTGCAGCATCCCTTTGTGGCTCCAGACTCAAACTGAAGCAAGGGCTGGGTGAGAGGATCCTGGAGCAGGTGCTGTTCCTGGGGTGGGGAGAGGAACATGCCTGTGACAGGCAAAAGCCCTGGCTGGTGTGACTGGAGGTGCAACGGGGCCAGGTCCCCAAATGGCTTCATCCCAGACCCCCTTCCAGCAGTGCTAATGTTTTTAGAAACTTCTTAAAGTTTTCTGTCTCAGAATTTGGGTTAGAATTGTCCCAGTTTTAGCTGAGACAGAGTTAACTCTCTTCACAGCAGCCGGTATGAGGCTGGTTTGGATTTGTGCTGAGGAGGAGCTGATCACACACTGATGGTTAGAGCTGCTGCCAGGACAGTCAAGGACTTTCCAGCTTCTCTGCTGTGCCAGTGTCTGCAGGGGCAGACAGAGAAGCTGGGAGGGAGCACAGCCCCAGTGACCAGCCCAGGATTTGACCCTAGGTTTAGGACTGAGACCCAAACTGGCCAATGGTCTATTCCATGTCATGCCCAGTGTATAGGTGAGGCTCTGTCTGGAAGTGCTCTCTCTTGCTCTGAGTTGTCTCCCCGCAGGTCACCCCTCTCTCTGGGTTGTCTTGGTCTCTTGGACACTCGGGCTCTTATCTCCATTCCAGGATTGTGGTTTTGGGACTCTCCCTGCTCCGGGATTGTTAGTGGGAACAGGCTGAGCCTCGGACACCAGGTGCTGAGCAGTATCACTGTGTGTCACTCATTT